>NW_027063083.1:7500-48998 GCF_032884065.1 Artemia franciscana
TAAAACTCATAAAAATTAAGTGCAACAGCATTTTTCATAAGCTTGCTCTTTGGGAAACAAGTTCTTTTTGCTGTTGTAATTGAAAATACCCTTTATAACAATTTTTTTTCCGATTCGAGATATAAGGCTCAACCACTTTTTATAGATTGTTGGCAAAAGTAGCATTTTTTTAGTAATGACTTTAGTGCAATCAGGCTTTCTAAACATAGGAATTGATTATCCCTTGTGAGGTGTTTCTTTACCTACCGTAACGGTGATAATAGTATATAGCTAGTAAGAATGGTGGGTACTCAGAAGAATATCCATTGACACCCTGTTATATCTCTAGAAGCCGTATTATTAATCTTTTGGAGGAGTATAAACAGCTTTCTATGAGCTCTGCAGAACACGGGCATTCATTTTTGGGAACAAGTTTTTTGTAAAATTTGCAGAGAAGTATAATTGAGATCGATGGCATTGTGTCCATAGAAGGTATAATGTCATCATGCTTTCTTGCCCAGAAGGAACAAACCCATTCGAGAATATCTACCGCGTGAATGGATGGTGAAAATGTATTTTTGAGGAGATGGGATTAATCAATATTCTTTATAGCTTTACCTCCAAAGATGAAACCAGGGTAATGCACGATCTTTGACTGACTAACTGATTTTTGTGTGTGTTGGTCTCTGTCTTTGATTTTTGGAAACTGACCCTCTTGGCAATAGATAACTTTTCTGTCTCCACAAGATATACCTGTGGGTACCGGGAAACCTAGGTTGTGTCTCCATTTCTAAGGACATTTGTCAGTATCAGTAAAAAAGTATAGAGAATTCTTTACCTCAAAACAGCGTCGATCTGAAAACACTGTCAATTAGTCCAATCTGTTTTAATGTATTGTACCTTGCATACGGTAAAGCCCTGCTTGTCCATAAATGTGGTCATGATAAAAGTTGAAAAAATCAAAGAGACAGTGTTCTCCACTAATATTTAATATTTGCACCATAATGCATTTTAAATTACATGAGCCGATTTTTTTTTCTGTTGACAAGATTATTACCTGCCCTTTAAATAAAAATGAAAAAATGATTGAGTCAATTGGAAAGATGATCTTGCTCAAGATCATAGTCCTGGAATGTTTTTTTTTTTTTTTTTTACAAAAAGAAGAAAAAGAATAGCGCATCTGTGTTTTAAATTAATAGAATGGTAATTGAATAAATCAACTGGTGAAGGGATTCTTTCAGTTTTAAGTTTGAATAAGAGGAGCATTTCTTAATTTTTATCTAACTTTATACCCACTTAGAGCCAAATAAATGAATAAGCGAAGCTAATTAGTTAAATTTTACAAAGCTTTTCTTCTGAAAAAATTCAAACGTTACAAATTTATTGATCCCCAAAGATGACAACTAAAGGTTATTAAATTGTCAGGCAAGGTGGAGGGGTACGGTTTCTGTGCACTGTACTCGTAGTTCACAAAATGTTTTGTTGTTTTTTTTCACAACGGGGAAACCCTTTCTTTTTCCCTTGGAAAACTGAAAATCACCAACGCCATCTAAACTTTGGTGATTGACCACTTGTCTTATTTTGGATACAAAATATATGACATCCTTCCATTCCAAACGGGTACGACTTGTTTTTCGTTTGGCGATAAACGGTTGGCCGACAAGGACTTAAAACTTTCTGACTTGAAATAATTTTGAAAAACAATGCCAATTAAATATTACTTACAGAGAAATTTCAGCTTTGATCCTGTGACACTACTACTTAGTTCAGTCAATTATCCAGCTGACTTTGATGTTTCAAGAAAACATAATAGTACCTTCCTAAAGCTCTACCAGAAACCTGTTAATAGCTGGATAAAGAATAATGTTTTCTCCAACTATATGGTTGGCCCAATAAGCTGAGCCCTCATCATCAGTAACCAGTGTGTACAGGATTCATCCTTAATGCTTGCAAGAGTGATTTAAGGCAATCAAGTTAGTATGTATTATTGCAAATAGCTTTACAATTTGTTTGCACGATATTTTAACATTATGCGGACAGTCTATAGTGGAAAAAAAAATTAAAGAATTTATATTCAAATTTTTGTTTTTAAAGTAATCATCATAAGACAAAAAAGAATTGAAAAAAATTCTTTTTTTTTCAATCTCAAGTTTTTTCAAGGAGGTGCTAACATTAAGATTGCTTTTCCTGAATTGAAAGATTAAAGTAGTTTTGCAATTCTAATTTCATTACAGAGGTACTTCCAATTGCAGTTGTAGGATATTTCAATAATTCACAAGCTGGAACTTGGCATTATATGGAAAGTTTTTAAGATAAATAATCAAATATATAAAACAAAATGTAATATAATCAAACAAAACTATTCCTTAAATCGCTCAAATTGCTGAGGAAAGGGAGAAAAGTAACCGTAAATACAAATAACCAAGATGTTTTTTTGGGCTGGGGTGGGGGTTTAAGATGTTGTAAGAGAGTTTTGCCAAGGGAAGCACTGGCTGGATAAAGAGAATCTGGAAACTATACGAGAAACAGTACAGAATGAAAAGTACGAAATGAATAGGCTACTGTCATCTATATTTTGAGATTGCAAAAACACATATCATTACACAAATAGCATCAATGGCTGTTCTAGGCCTGGGTAGGGAGGAGTTTTTCTGATATCTGAAATTCAATTCTTTTGATTTTATACTTTAACAGTCCTATTAAGGTACTCAATTGACTAAAATTGCAGTAATTGAAATTTTTGAAGCTTCCCCCCCCCCCCAATTTAAGAGGCCTATGTATAACAAGAAAACATATAAATATGAAAACGAACGTTGGAAAATTAATCTAAATTAATTAAAAAGCAACAAAACTCCATTTAAAATGCAGATAAAAGAAATACAGCTACATCTCAAAATGAACCACATGCCATGATTTCCTGCACTGCTGCCTTTAAAACTGATATTTAAATGTAATAAATACAAATTGCAATCGCAAAAGCGTTCCCTAGATAGCATGGTATGAAGGGGGGGGGTCAAACAATTTTTTGTATACTCTTCTTGGGAGGGAATGCAGGCCAAATAAATTTACTGCAGTGAGATTTTTGGCCTCCCCCACCCCTCACAGAGCATCTTACATTCCTTATATGACTCACCCACCTTTTATACATTCTCGTATTTAAGTTTCAATGCAGTCCATCTCCAAATAATCCTGCATATAAGCCTGAGAAAGCGGATAAGATGTTACTAGTGAATCAATAGGAGGATTCACATAGTAATATTCATATACTATGTAATATAGTAATATTCATAGTAATAGGATTACTTTCATGGGAGGGGGGTTGGTTTCCCTATAATTACTTTCAATTATTAAAAAGGGCCCTAGCCCTATGTAATAATTCCACACTGTTTATCTTGGGCAGTATGATATCCCCTTGGGTAGTATGGTTAACAGCTGAGCGGTGAAGCATGTTTGGAGACTATGGGTTCGCTTCTGTGGTAGAGAATCAGAATCTAAATCCTGGGGCTGAATATTAGATAACAAAAGGATTAAGTATTTCTCTATAGGTACTTATTCTACTTACAAACTTACACCTTCAATATAGCACTCCGGCATGTAAGTTTTCTATCCAAGGACAGTACAATTAAAACAGTCAATGCGATAGCCTCCAAACTAAGCGGAGCTCTGACTTGCATGCCAAGAAATTTTACGTGTTTTTTTCTAAGACTGGTGTGCCCGTCTCAAGCTTTGTTCGTTGGGAGTCCGAAAGTAGCTGGTTGTCAGGTTGGCTTAGTTTAGTTCCTCAGAAGAAAAACACTTGCTACCTATTCTCTAAGACTTGATAAGGAGACAAAAGAACGATTTGAAACCTAGCGTTATCAGTTCAATACTAATAATAATGCATTTGTATCGACTTAGATCATTAGAATATTATAATTTCTTTGGACCTATCTGTGAATGGTTTTATTTTCTGTGGAAGCGGTTCAGAAGCTGAAGATTACCGTATCTTAGAGTTAAAAAAAAAAACTTGATTGCCCCCTACCTGTCCATGCTTCCAGAATTATTCCCCAAAATTTAGGACTAATGGCCCAAACAGTTTAAGAAATGAGTCACAAATGAAGTAACGAGTAGTAGCTGAAGTAGTGAGTCAAAACTTCAAGGAAAAACCACTCCAGAAATAATATTTAGGGGAGAGCCAGTGGTGGTTCTAGGCCTGGGTTAGAGACGGAAGCTGCCCTCCCCCATACATTTTTGTGACATTAGGTTCTGTTGATTTTATATTTTTACAGGTGTAACTCCCTCCCTCAGATTATGAGGCCTAAAACTGTTACTGGGATGTGCCTAGGGGAACGCCATCTTTGATGTTGAAGAGTCATGAAAATATCTATAAAATGGAAGCACACTTAAGATTTAACAATAAATTTACTTTTAATTTTCCTTTCTCGAAATATTGATAAATTGTGGTTTTTTAAGAATTTCTTGTATATGTTAAGCTGTGTTCCTATACTTAAATAAATAATTAGAACCCAAGACAACTTTTCTGAGAAATGTTTATTTAGGCATATGCTTAGACCAATAATTCAAGTTAGTAATAAATCTTCTTTGCCCTTTTATTTATTTATTGTTTTGTTTTTTATTTACGTTTTTATTACTTTTGAAACTCAAATTATGTGTGTTGACAAGTTCCACCAATCATTACCCCCCTCCTTCTACTGCCCAAAAATCATGCCTTAAGTTTTTAAACCTCTTCCTCCTCCAAAACTAGATTTTTGACGATATGCAAGGGCCTCAAAAGTGATTCAGGCATCACACCTCTCTCAAGTTCTGAATGGCAGTGGGGCAATAGAGATCATGCCGCAATGGAGTGGTAGCGTATGTTATCTATGATGCTTTTAATTTCTCAACTGTGTGGCAATGGATGTCTAATTTAAGGGGCGTACCTAATGTTTGGATATGATGACAATAATTTCCCACAGCCAGGTATGTGCGAGCAGTATATTGGTAAATATTTAGATTTCAGAGAGACCGCCCTCATCCTATTAAGATTTCTAATAACAGCAATAAAGGGTTGGTGCCGTTTTTTTTTGTTTCATACTTTTCTTACCTTTTCTTTATTTACGATTTTTTCTCTTTCATTTCCTTTTTTGTATTATCTTGTTTTCCTTTTATTTTTATTACAAAGTGAACGGCTTTGGCTGAGACAAATTGAAAACTCTTTAAATAAACTTTCGCAATTTTTGGCAGAAGCGGGCACCAACTTAAAAAAGGAAGAAAAAAATGTATGAGAGGAATCGCCAAAATCCAGCTAAAAACGCATGGCACCAGAAAGTATAAGATGGTTTAGCTTTCCTTTGAAAAGAAAGTCGGCTTTAGGAACCAACACATTTTTATTTTTTAGGTTTTTACAGATGAAAGCGTTGTCAAATTCTTTGAGTTTGCTTTTCTGATTTTCCAAGTGTAAAACTACCTTTAATCCCGAGTAATAAATAAATGAAACCCGAAACGAACAGAAATTACAATAGATAGCCGAGTGAAACCCAAAACGATTCAAAATTAAAGGAGTAGGGCTGACATCCACCATGTCTTCTCAAAACCAGAATTTAATTTGCGCTTTACTAAAAATAAAACAAAGAACAAAGAACCGTGTATTGTCATTTGATATTCATATTCTGATATTTATTCCTTATAGACCTAAGACTTCTTCATTAATTAAGGTGAAAAGGTTTAAAATCTATTTTGTTTTAAGTAAAGGGTCAATTAAGTTCTGTTCTTGAGAAGAAGTGAGGGGTGTCAGCACTCATGTTCATTTTTAGTTTAAGTTAATATTGTTATTTTCAGTTAATTTTTTTAAGCTTATTTCTGATCGTTCTTAATCAGTAGTAGGAAATCCAGCTCTCTCTCCATGAAACATTTCTGTACTTGTAAATTATACGACATTCACTCAAATTTAAGCTGTGTAAAACTCGAGAACAAATTGATTTCTTCGTTACTTAAAAAAAAACCTATATATTAGCAGGAGATGGGGGGGGCTAAATCGTTCCCCCTATCCCTTAATTGCAAATGTAAACTTATGTGTTCATAATTTTATTATTATAATTTAACATTTTATTTAATAAAAAAATATTTAAAATTATATAATCCCAATTATATATTTTCCATTTATTCTGTCACTTGTCTTTGTCTTTTCATACGCTATGCTGAAAGAAACTAATGAAGAAACCGGTTTGTTCTCGTGTTTTACAAAGCGTAAACTTGATTGAGTGACGGATAATTCACAAATAACAAAATCTTTTCCTCGTAAGAAAAAAAAAACTAAACTGAAATAAAATTCTCAAATTTGGAAAATTGTTTTCCATGGGGGGGGGTGTATTTTCTGAGGGGAGGTATTATTTTACTTGGATATACTTTCATTGGGGGTATTTCCCAGGGGGGGAAGTAAATTCCAGCCGCCAGGGAATAGGCAACCCTTGCTTATAACACCTCATGTTTTCCGTATAATTTCTAAGTTTTTAAAATTCCCCCCTTTCAAATATTTGCCAACTCTTTGACAGAGCTCAGCCTGTGCGCTTTGTCATAGCTATGAAGTTGTTTATGCACGTAAAAGTAACTCTAAAGTATGATTAAGAACCACGTGAAAAATTAAATCGGCATAAAAGACCGAACCAAGACTCGCAAATAAAACGCAGTTAACTTGAAAAGTGAAACAAACGCGGCTTTGGTGTACTGTTAAAATTTAATCACTCAGCAGCAATTAATTTTGAAGAAAAAATGGCCTGGTCGGGGCAGAAATTATCTTTTAAAATCACAAATAGTAAGTTGAATGTTTGTACTCTCTTGTATTTTAGAGTCTAGTATTTCTCGCCAGAGAAAGATGTGTTCAAGTTCATTTTTATAATATAATAAGTTACAAAATGTCCAGAGCCCGGCTGAGAAGACAAATTTATTGTCTTCTCAGACAATGAAAATAGAAAATCATCCTGAAATGAAACCGGTTGAGAAGGGAAAATCCTTAGGTGGCTAATTTAATTGGTTCTAAATAGACAACAGTGATGTCGGTTTAGCCAAACGCTCTTTAGAAATTGATGTTAAAACTTAGTTCTCCTGCTTGAAATGAAGGTAAAATTCTAGTTTATTGACTTTAGGTTATCTTGGAAATCGGTTAGGTTAGGGAAATGAAACTTTCAGGAATGGGTCTAAAGTATATGTTCCTGACCTTTGATGAGCTTTAAAAATATGTGTGTCATAAAGTGAAACCTTTAAAATAGATCTTCTGCTTGAATGAAGGGTAACTTTATAGCAAACAATATAACTGGCTTTCATATAAAGTGAATATACCACCTGTTGCCTTTTATATGCTCTTCATGAATATTATAATTGCTTCTATTGGAAATCCAGATTTAAGCACATTTTAACCTAAACTAACATTGTTATAAATAATTTTAGCACTGAGAAAATCTAGCATTATTTTTTTTATGGAAAAGATTGTGCTGATAAAAAGTAGTAATAATCTACAGAAAATGAGCAATAAGTCCTGCTCTAATTGAAAATTAGTCATTTTCAAGAGCTCAAAAAGTGCTTAAATCTGAATTTCTTGTAGAAGCAATTATTACTTTTTTAAAAAGCATAATAAAAGGCATTGAGTGGTCTATTCACTTTATATGGAAGTCAGCTATACTGTTGGCTATAAATTTACTGAATGAAGCACAACAAAATTCTTTTCTGCCTCACAACTTTGCTCAGTCCCAATTTTTAAGGTTTTAAAGATGTGCAAATATATTTCCTAAATTTTGAAGGAAAAAACTTTGATTTGACTCAGAATTCAACTCAAATAACAGGAATTGCATTTTTGAGAACTACAGGCAGAGAAAAACCTACTGGTAACTGAACGTTAAGATAAAATGTTATTTTGTCAAAATTTCACTTGGTATAGAATAGAAAGAAGGAGCAGAGGTGGGTACTTCAAAATACCTTCCTGGGATATACTTTAGACTGTAGACCCATCCTTGAAAATTTAATTTTCGTAACCAAACCCCATTCCAAGATAGCCTAAATTCAATAAGCTAGAATTTTTTCAAAATGAACATTAGGGTAGGACAACCAATACAGGGTCACTTGTATCATTCTGCCTATTCTGGGACATAATCTTTGATTATTTGTTAACATGGTTTTAGTGTTATTTTTATCTTCACTTAATTTATTTTAACTTATTCTAGCTTAACAAATTTACAAATTGACTTATATTTGATAGAGATTTTTTTTTTCAAGACATTTGGTGATTTATACAGTAAAATTATAATAATTGTAAAAATTAGTCTTTTGCTTGTTAATTCCTCTTCTTACAGATGCAATAATATTTATATCCCTTATTAATTACTATTGAAATAAATATAAAATACAGGTGGCATCAAGTGAAAATTTTTCTTGAAAAGAGGCAGTTGGTCAAGTAAGTTTGGGAGTCATAGATCTAGACCTAAGTAAATAGCAACAAAGATCACACTGCTTTACCATCACAAACAGCTAAAACAAGAAGAACAATAGGGAATTTCTCAAGACTGATGGAAACAAGAAGAATGAATATTTTAGCCCTATGTCCAAAGGATGTATCATGTCTCAGGAATGCTTAAATATATAAGAAGAAAAAACTTACAGGATAATGTTTTTGTCTAAACTAAAAAAGTAAAATCTATTGTTGGTCAACTGCTCCCCCATAAGCAAGATGCAAACAGCAACTAAGACCACACTGCCTTTCCATCACAAACACCTGAAACAAGAAAAACAATTGGGAATTTCTCAAGACAATGGGAAACAAATTAGAATGAATATTTCAGCCCCATGTCCAAGGGCCATCCTCAGCAATACAGAAATATATAAGAAGAAAAAACTTAAATAGGATTAGCATGTGAATATCCTTATTGTTCTTCTTGTTATAGGTCTTTGTGATAGAATGGTAGTGTGGTCTTCATTGTAATATACGTCTTGCTTATATAGAGCAGTTGACCAATGATCTATTAATCCTATTGTGTTTTTTCTTGATCCTATTGTGTTTTTTATAGGATTCTAATCCTATTGTGTTTTTTCTTGATACAGTCCTATATTTTTGTATTGCTGAGGATAACCCTTGGACATAGGGCCAAAATATTTGTTCTAATTTGTTCTCTGCTATCTTGAGAAATTCTATATTGTTCTTCATGTTTTAGGTATTTGCCTAGAACTAAGCATAAGATGTTGTAAAGAAAGATTTAAGGGAAATTAGAACTTTCTGGGAGGGTGTAAAGTAGAAGGATTTGAATAGATACAGATGGAGGAGGATTGTGTATTATTGGTTGCCTCAGGGGGCTTGGTCCTGCAGAGGGTTATTAGTAGTAGTATTGAATTTTACTACAATTGCTACTTAAACTTTTGTGCCTTGTTGGCTCCACCTCTGGTTCTGTGTACCTCATTGTCTGGAGTTTGATTATTCATGGCATTTGGGCTTTCAATGGCTGAACAGTTATTGGCTGAGATCATGTCTAAAATAGGACAAAAAAAATATTCCTGTGATTAAGAATTAAGTGATTCATGATAGTTTCTGGCTTAGGAAATTATTCAACTCTTTTTCTACTCACACAGTGAAAATACTGTTCAAAATCTATATTGTTTTTAATTTCAAAAACGGAAACCTAAATCATTTCCATAATTGACCAATCATAAAAATGCTTTTGGAAGTTTAAAGAAGCTCAATTGAATAAACTAATGACAGGACTACCCAGTTGCACTGCACTGGATAATTTAGTTATTACTAAAAATTTGACTTTATTATGGCTTGACCATAATCATAAAGAAACAAGGGCTAAGAGCTCAAATGGCACTTGCGACAGGTTGGAAGAGCCAAGAGCTCATATGATATGAACTCTGGCAAAATTCTAAGAATCTATAGATTTTTTAAAAGGAAAATCAGAAGTTTGATGAGGTTCAGGATTTAAAATAAGTGTTCTGAGTCACAAGGTCCTTCTAAATATCAAAAAGCATTAAGATTTGATCAAACACTTGTAACACTTGTAAAGTTAAAAATACCTCAATTTTCCTAATTTTCCTCTCCCCAGATGGTTGAATTGGGGAAAACGACTTTATCAAGTCAATTTGTGCAGCTTCCTGACACGCTGATCAATTTTCATCATCCTAGCACATCCAAAAGCACCAAACTCACCAAAGCACTAAACCCCACCCCCTAACTCCCCCAAAGAGAGCAGAACTGCAAACATTTACTCTGCAAATCCTACAACCTTTACAGCAGAACTAGAAACAATAACTATGCAATCTTCATATATATATTGAATTATATATATATATATATATATATATATATATATATATATATATATATATATATATATATATATATATATATATATATATATATATCATGAAAAGAGAAGTCACCAGTTTGAATGAGCTTATATTCTCATTTCATTTTTTCGCCAGTCCTGGTTGAACTTCGTTGAAGTAAGGATGCTAGGGCTATTTTTAAAATTTTTTTTTAAAAGTGTTTTTAATCCTTCAGTTTTAATCCTCACAATTTGATGTAAGTTCTTTTATATATATATATAGTTTTTCTCTTATTCTTGTATTGTGCTGAAGACAGCCCTTGGACATAGGGCCGAAATATCTGCAGAAATAATTTCCACTGTCTTGAAATTTTCCCTATTGTCTCTACGTTGTATTTGTTTGTTATGGAAAGGCAGTGTGGTCTTCGTTGCTATTTTAAACCTGTGGAAAAAGCTTAGAGTGGAGGGATCAATATGAAACTTAGCACAAGTCCTAGATATGTGATTGACATAACTGGAACGGATCTTCTCTTTTGGGGGGAGTTGGGGTGGATGGTTAATTCTGAAAAATCTGAAAAAATGAGGTATTTTTAACTTACAAAGTAGTGATCAGATCTTAATGAAATTTGATATTTAGAAGGACCTCGTAACTCAGATCTCTTATTTTAAATCTCTACTGGATCCAGTGTCATTGGGGAGAGTTGGGTAACGGAAATCTTGGAAAACGATTAGAGTGGAGAGATCACAATGATACTTGGCGGGAAACCTGAGCACAAGTCCTAGATACGTGACTGACATAACTGAAACCGATCTGCTTTCTTTGGGGGAGTTGGGGGCGGGGGTGTTATTTAAAAGAAATTAAAAAATGAGATATTTTTAACTTAAAAACGAGTGATCAGATCTTAACGAAATTTGATATTTAGAAGGATCCTGTGCTTCATAGCTCTTATTTTAAATCCCGACAGATCTGGTTGACATTGGGGGAGTAGAAGGGGAGACCGAAAATCTTGGAAAACGTGAAAATTTAGGTATCTTTATTTTACAAATGGGTTTTCGGATCTTAATGAAACTTGATTTATAGAAAGATTTTATGTCTCAGATGCTCGAAGTACGATTCGAATCGGATCCGGGGACATAATGGGGTGGAAGGGGGAAATAAAATCATGGAATCTGGGAATCTTGAAAAACGCCTAGAGTAGAGAGATCGGGATGAAATTTGATGGGAAGAATAAGTACAAGCTATAGATACGTAATTGACATAACTGGACCAGATCCACTCTCTTTGGGGGATATCTTCAGTGTTTTGACGAGTTCGGTGCTTCTGGACGTGCTAGGATGATGAAAGTTGGCTAGCATGTCAGGTACATGCACAAATTGCCTTGATGATAGTTGTTTCCTCAATTCGACCATCTAGGAGGCTGGAGGGAGAGGAAAAATTGAAAAAAATGATGCGTTTTTAACTTTTGAATGGTTGATCGGATCTTAATAAAAATTGAGATTTAGAAGGACCTCGTGTCTTAGAGCTCTTATTTTGAATCCCAACCGTACCGGTGATATTGGGGGGGGGGAGAGTTGGAGGGAGATACGGGAAATCTTGTAAAACGCTTAGAGTGGAGAGATCGGGATAAATTTGGTGTGTAGAATAAGCAAATGTCGAAGATACGTGATTGACATAACCAGACTGGATCCGCTCTCTTTGGGGGAGTTAAGGGTTCCAGTGCTTTGGCGAGTTCGGTGCTTCTGGACGTGCTAGACGATGAAAACTAGTTGGTGTGTTAGGGACCTGCACAAGTTGACTTGATAAAGTCTTTTTTCCCCGATTCAGCCGTCTGGGGATCCTGAAAGGAAAAGAAAAATTAAAAAAAAAATTGAATATTTTTAACTTACGAATGGGTGATTGGATCTGAATAAATCTTGATACTTAGAAGGACCTCGTGTCTCAGAGCTCTTATTAATAGTCCTGGCTGGCATTAAGCCTCTGATTTTCCTTTTAATTCAATCTATTGATTCTTAAAATTTCGCTAGAGCTCATACCGTATGAGCTCTTGAATATTGGTTCTTACGACCTTGTCACAAATGCCATATGGACTCTTAGCTCTTGTTTTTTCTTAGAGTCTGGTGTTTGAGCCTTAATTTAGTTGGATCCTAAAAATCAGAATGAGAATATTGAAAGATTCTCTAGTGGTGTAGTGATGCTAAAAACTACAAGTGCTATTGATTTTGTTGTGTTGCTCGTCTAGGCAAGAAATCTTTTGAGCAAGCTGAAAATAGGTTTAATTCTATTCTATTTCATTGAAAAAGAGAAACAACTGTAACCAAAATAGTTATGTTCCTTTTTATCCCAAAAGTCTTTGCATAGCCCTTTAAGCAACTTTCTGGATTGGCTCTCACCTCTAGCCTATTTCCAAGAAATGTCAATGGTCTTTACACCTAGAAAAATTATGAATACTGCTATGGCATTCCCGGCAAGCATCACAGCCCCCTTTGCGTGGGTGTCAAGAAGTAAGCAAGCCAACTATACCACGTTGTTCCTGGAAGTGAGGCAACTTCGAATATGGCAACAAAGTCAAAAAATCTACAAGTCTAATCCTTGAAAAACCAACTACAGTAATAAAACAAGCAAAATCAAGAATCACTATTGATTGTGTTAACGCATAGAATAACTGTATACAAGGTGCAAGGATATCGCCAGGAAATGTTGGTTTGACCTACTTTAACCTAAAATATGAAGAAAAACGCACAATTACGCACTCACCTTCTACTTATGGTACAAGGATGTAGCCAGGAAATGTTGGTTTGACTTATTCTAACCTAAAATATGAAAAAAGCACACAATTACGTACTCACCTTCTACTTATCTATTACAAAAAACATTTTTTTTCAATTGAATGACTTCAACTCAAAATAATATTTTACTTGGAATTTTTATGAATACCTTATACAACAATGATAACGGTAAAATTCGAGTTAATTGACTTCTTGCTATCTCGGAAAGGGTTTAGGTTACGAGAATGAAACTTTCAGGGGTGGGTCTACAGGCTAAAGTATCCCAGGAAGGTATTTTGAACTACCTACGTCCACTCTTTCTCCCTCTAGAGGGCCCTGACCTTTGATGAACTTTACAAATATGTGTGTTATAAAAGTGAAACCTTGCAAAATAGATCTTCTGCTTAATTGAAGTACAACAAAATTGTTTTCAGCTTCATAACTTTGCTCACTCCCATTTTATAAGGTTTTAAAGTTATGGAAACACATTTCCTAAATTTTGAAAAAAAACATCGATATGGCTCAAAATTTTACTCAAATAAGAGGAATTGCATTTTCAGAACTAAAAGCAGAGAAAAAGCCACTAGTAGCCTAACTGAAAATTAAGGTAAAATATTGTTTTGTCATAATTTCAATAGGTATAAAACCTGTCATGTAGGAAAATTTCAGGGCCCTCTAGAGGGAGAAAGAGTGGATGTTGGGTGCTTTAAAATACCTTCCCGGGACATAATTTAGCCTGTAGATCCATTCCTGAAAGTTTCAGTTTTCTAACCTAAACCCTTTCCAAGATGTCTGTAAACCCTTCTGTGTCTGTGTGTGTGTGTGTGTGTGTGTGTGTGTGTGTGTGTGTGTGTGTGTGTGTGTGTGTGTGTGTGTGTGTGTGTGTGTGTGTGTGTGTGTGTGTGTGTGTGTGTGTGTGTGTGTGTGTGTGTGTGTGTGTGTGTGTGTGTGTGTGTGTGTGTGTGTGTGTGTGTGTGTGTGTGTGTGTGTGTGTGTGTGTGTGTGTGTGTGTGTGTGTGTGTGTGTGTGTGTGTGTGTGTGTGTGTGTGTGTGTGTGTGTGTGTGTGTGTGTGTGTGTGTGTGTGTGTGTGTGTGTGTGTGTGTGTGTGTGTGTGTGTGTGTGTGTGTGTGTGTGTGTGTGTGTGTGTGTGTGTGTGTGTGTGTGTGTGTGTGTGTGTGTGTGTGTGTGTGTGTGTGTGTGTGTGTGTGTGTGTGTGTGTGTGTGTGTGTGTGTGTGTGTGTGTGTGTGTGTGTGTGTGTGTGTGTGTGTGTGTGTGTGTGTGTGTGTGTGTGTGTGTGTGTGTGTGTGTGTGTGTGTGTGTGTGTGTGTGTGTGTGTGTGTGTGTGTGTGTGTGTGTGTGTGTGTGTGTGTGTGTGTGTGTGTGTGTGTGTGTGTGTGTGTGTGTGTGTGTGTGTGTGTGTGTGTGTGTGTGTGTGTGTGTGTGTGTGTGTGTGGTGTGTGTGTGTGTGTGTGTGTGTGTGTGTGTGTGTGTGTGTGTGTGTGTGTGTGTGTGTGTGTGTGTGTGTGTGTGTGTGTGTGTGTGTGTGTGTGTGTGTGTGTGTGTGTGTGTGTGTGTGTGTGTGTGTGTGTGTGTGTGTGTGTGTGTGTGTGTGTGTGTGTGTGTGTGTGTGTGTGTGTGTGTGTGTGTGTGTGTGGTGTGTGTGTGTGTGTGTGTGTGTGTGTGTGTGTGTGTGTGTGTGTGTGTGTGTGTGTGTGTGTGTGTGTGTGTGTGTGTGTGTGTGTGTGTGTGTGTGTGTGTGTGTGTGTGTGTGTGTGTGTGTGTGTGTGTGTGTGTGTGTGTGTTTCAGTTTTCTAACCTAAACCCTTTCCAAGATGTCTGTAAACCCTTCTGTGTCTGTGTGTGTGTGTCTCTCTCAGTTTTCAGTTTTCTCAGTTTCAGTTTTCTAACCTAAACCCTTTCCAAGATGTCGTCATGTTTGTTATGACGATGACGTCATTAAAGGTATTTAAGTCATTCGTTCACGGAAAAATGTTTAATCGTAAAATGACTGAACAACCTACACTGGCAACAGCCGAGGAAGCTGCTCAAAGAGTCTATGCCAAAAAAGTTGCTGCTGATAGAGAAAGTAAGAAAAGAAAGCGTGCCGAGGAATCACAAGAACAGCAAGAAAACAGGCTTGCGGCTAAAGAACGCTAAACCGCGCAGTTAGATGAAAATCCACCTGGACAGCGAGAGTCAAAACATATCAAACTGATAGCGATGATGATTGGGTTCGGGATTTTGACTTGGATAAGTTCATCAATGCCAACCAGATTTAAGTTAAAAAAACAAAGGTTCGGCGATATGTACTTCATAGTGACGCTGAAAAATAAAGAAGAAAAAGAAAACTGAAAAAAGAAAAAAGGTAAAAAACTAAAAAGAAAAAACACTCAAAGAGAAACTACAGACCAGGACACAAATGACGACCGAGACAGAGGGAATATAGATGACGACCGAGAACCTCAAAAAGAAATTACAGACTGGGACACCCGGACACAAATCACGACCGGGACATGGAATATAAATGACGACCGGGACACAACTACAACAGGGACGCCGGGGGCACAGGCGGGATATATAAATGACGACCGGGACACAGGGGTTGTTCGAATAGAAATTACAGACCGGGACACAAATGACGACCGGGACACAGGGAATTTAAATGACGACCGGGACACTCAAGGAGAAATTACAAACTGGGACACCGGGACACAAATGACGTCCGGGACACAGGGAATATAAATGACGACCGGGACACAGGGACACATCATTAGAATAACGAGGTATAGATTTGAATACGGATTGTTTTTTCCATGGACAATTATATGCTGCATGTTCAAGAGTCAGTAAACCTGACAATCTATTTATATGCACAGACAATGGGACAGCGAAGAATGTTGTATATTCGCATGTTTTACGTAGTTAAAAACATATATTTATATCTATCTCTATTCACAGGTGGGAAACAGGGACACAACTACAATGGCGCGTAACGACTTACGCGCGTGGGGGGGCTTGGGGGGGCGCGAAGTGCCACCCCAACAGCTAGTATATATATATATATATATCATGAAAAGAGAAATCACCAATGCTACAGCCCAAACACAAACACAAAAAAAAAAAAAAAAAAAAAAAAAAAAAGACAGAAGGAGAAAAGGAAGACTGTTTTCCTAAATTAGTGATTAATATAGACCAATATATATATATATATATATATATATATATATATATATATATATATATATATATATATATATATATATATATATATATATATATATATATATATATAATGCTTTTATTTTATATTTATTTGCTTTTATTATAATGCCTCAGATTTGGAACCATGGTCTATTAAAAATTATATTTTCCAGATTCCAACAGTGCTGCCAGAATTTCAGGGAGCTCTCCGGCGGTATTGTCATCGACTAGTTTTTTGTTTAGATAAAGATATTTTACAATTTATGCCTGCTATATCAAAGACTTTGCTACGATCTAGTAGCAAACTAGGGATGCGACTAGTCTCAGTGAAAATTGGTTTTTAATTAATCAAATGACTTCCAAATTTAAGGTAAGAATCTTTTTTCTTTCCTTAAACCTAACTTACACAAGTAATCTCTCTTAGTTTATATTATGTTGATCTACTAGCCGGAGATATATTAACTTTGAAAAAGCATCTTGCTAAGTACGATGTTTCTTGGCGGTGATTCTCGATGACCATCGAGTGTTCTTGATGGCTTGTTTCCAGGAATAATCCGACATCGGCGGTATAGAAAAAAAAACAAGACAAAACCAAAGTGTTGCTCTCGCAACACAAATACACATTGGATGAATCCCAGACAAAAAATGTTTTCTCTATCTCTTTTGACACTTAAAAGGTGAATGAGAACTTTCGATTTGCAATCACCCTTTCATAAGAACAAATATACCACTTTATGGATTGACCAGTACTAGATGTTACCAGTGACACTTGGAAATTTCCATGGACGAATTTGTTTTTCAACTATGGCGTTATATATATATATATATATATATATATATATATATATATATATATATATATATATATATATATATATATATATATATATATATATATATATATATATATATATATATATATATATATATATATATATATATATATATATATATATATATATATATATACCTATATATAAAAATAAGTTGTTTGTTTGTCTGTCGACTGACGTCATGTTTGTCGACTGACGAAATTACAGACCAGGACACAAATGATGACCGGGACACAGGGAATGTAAATGGCAACCTGGACACTCAAAGAGAAATTAAAGACTGGGACACCGGGACATATGGTTGGACATAATATTCCAACCCGCTTGGAAGTGCGTCAAGGCGGTGTTCTTTCACTGTATCTTTTCAGTATTTGTATCCGCAGTGTGTTATACAAAATAATGCCCTTTCTTTTTTGTAATTTGGTAAATGTCTCTTGTATTGCATATGCGGATGATATACTTCTAGATCTAGCCTCTCGAATTCCGTATCATCTATTTCAAAACATTTCAAAACTGTTGGTCTGTCATTGAATATTGATAAGTGTGAGTACCTAGTCTTTAATGCAAAGTCTATGCCCATTTGAAATCCGTGTTCTAACTTCTCCATCCTTTGTGTCTCTGATTTGCGGCGGTCAAGCATTCATATTTATTGGAATCTACTAGCTTTTAGGATCAATATTGTACGGCATATTAAAGAAAACTTAAAGCGGATTATAGTAAAATAGTAGCTAACTGTGGTCATTAGTATCGAAAAGCGCTTGCATTGCTATACATTAGTTTTTGCGACCATTCAATACTTTTCCTATCTGGTATTTCACCTATCCTGAAAAAAAGACAAGATCTGGCTGAATTGTGTATATTATATTTCCGCTATTGTAAGTTTCTGTTGCCCCTCCCCCAGAGACTGTGGGGGAGTAAGTCATCCCCAAAGACATAGTTATTATGGTTTTCGACTATGTTGAACAAAATGGCTATCTCAAAATTTTGATCCGTTGACTTTGGGAAAAAATGAGCGTGGGAGGGGGCCTAGATGCCCTCCAATTTTTTTGGTCACTTAAAAAGGGCACTAGAACTTTTCATTTCCGTTAGAATGAGCCCTCTTGCGACATTCTAGGACCACTTGGTCGATACGATGACCCCTGGAAAAAAAACAACAAACAAACTAATAAACACGCACCCGTGATTTGTCTTCTGACAAAAAATACAAAATTCCACATTTTTGTAGATAGGAGCTTGAAACTTCTACAGTAGGGTTCTCTGATACGCTGAATCTGATGGTGTCATTTTCGTTAAGATCCTACTACTTTTAGGGGGTGTTTCCTCCTATTTTCCTAAATAAGGCAAATTTTCTCAGGCTCATAACTTTTGACGGGTAAGACTAAACTTGATGAAATTTATATCAAATTTCAAATTTTATATGAAATTTTATATGAATTCAAATTTATATGAAATTTTATATCAAAATTCAATTTTTTAGGGTTTTGGTTACTATTGAGCTGGATCGCTCCTTACTACAGTTCGTTACCACGAACTGTTTGATCCCCATCGGCATTCCCTCAAGACAGAGTGTTTTTTGATTTAGTTTAACATTTCTCTCAACTTTCGGTGAAAGTTCCCACTTAATACTCTTAAATGTTCCCGAGTTATTGCATATATGCCATATTGACATTCATAATGCACTTAATGTCTCCTGAATTAGTTCAATATACCTCTCGATATTCACTCGAAATTTTTACTTAATACTGTTAGTTGTTCTTGAAATGTTATAAATGCGCCCTTTTTTTACCTTTATGTTCACAGTTGCTTTTGACTTTGTTGTACAATGTTTGTTTATTCCCTGAAAGTTTCTACTGTGGTCCATGGAACTTCCTGAGATACTGTCAATATGTCTTTTTGGCAACTTTGATGCCATAGTGCGTTTTGATTTTGATCAGTAGCATCTGTACAATTATCTGAAAGTCGCCTTAATACCCTAAGAAGTTGCTGAGACATTTTTGATATGCCCTTTTTTCAACCTGAATGCAGGTACTATCTTATCGTTGAATTCAATTTGCTCTCTGATCATTCCTTGAAAGTTAAACTTGATATCAAAAGCTGTTCGTGACATGTAACGGATACTGTCTTTTGACAATTTGTTCGAGATTTATGTCAACATGCACCGAAAGTTTCAGCTTTATACTTTAAGCAATTCTTGTTATATTATATCAACTTTAAGCGATTCTTGTTATATTATAGGTTCATTATTTTGATGAAATGGATGCACATAGTGTCTTTCGATTTAGTTTAGAATCCTCCCCCAGCATCCTCTGAAAGCGTCTACTAAATACTCTTAGCCGCTCTTGATATTTTGCAGACGTGCCCTTTCGACTACTTAGGTGTATATAGTATACTTTGATTTTGTTCGACACCCTCCTCACCAATGATTGAAGGTTCCAACTTAATACCCTTAGAAATTACTAAGATATTGGAGATGTGCTCTTTTGACTACCTGGATGCACATATATTCTTATGATTCAGTTCGATTTTCTTCTCAACCTTCTCCTTAAAGTTTAAACTTAAAACCCCTAGCTGCTCAGTTATTGTATACTAGCCATTTTGACAATCATGATATTAGTCTTCTTTTAGTCTACTTTCATGTTTAATTTCTGGTCTGACATGTTGAGAGCCAAAGTAATTGGACAATATCAACGCGGTAGCTCCCGAAAATGTCTGGGACAGCACTGCAACGCAACTGTGACCATGACTGGGGTCTCATTCGGAACCGGTTTTTGACTGATTGGAAACCAGTAACATCTGGATTGCCTCGTGGGTTGGACCTCACTTCCTCAAGGTCATGGTCACACAACAGTTGCATGCGCAATCAGTTAGCAATTCTAGTCTCAAAACATTTGCCCCGTGGCCGCTGGGCCTTAGTCGCTCCTGAGCCGTTCTTGATAGTGCAAATGCGTCTTTCTTACGACCTTGTTACACGTAGTACACCTTCCTGACTCTCATACAGTTCAGCACCCTTCTCACCATCCCCCAAGACCTGACTAAATTTGATTTCAAAGGATTTCAATAAAAGGGGTACCAGAATTGATAATAAGTAAAATACGCTTAGCTACATATATATATATATATATATATATATATATATATATATATATATATATATATATATAATATATATATTGTATAATATATTAGTTCTTCATCACTTTTCGATGGTTTTATCTCCGTGGGGCTCTTAGAAAATGTAATTTTTTTAAATCACGCCTTATCTACCAATGAAAGTTTTTGCCCAGAAAATTTCTTTTCCGCCAAAAACTAATCCATGCTACCCCCGCCCCTCCTTAGGTAGTACTCATTTTCACATTTAGCATTATCTTGTATTGACTAATTCAGTTTTAAGGAACACATTTGTATCTGTGCTTTTCCTATATCACAAAATGTTCCAGGAAAGTCTAAAAGGATTTGTTAATAGCAAGCATAATTACATGTGAAGAAAAAAGGTTTTCTTCTCATGGTCTTGAGGTTTTCGCTCTTGTAATGTATTTAGCCAGTCTTCAAAATTTATCCTTATAAATTTTTTAGTTCGGAAATATTTATTGTCTATTGTCTGCAAATGATTGACTTTTCTTTTCTTTTCTAGATAATGAAGTAGCTGGGCAGTAAATTTCGGAAAGTAAATTTCTCTGTAAGCCTGTTCTCTGTTGCATTCGTCTTTTTGTGTATAGACGCTTATATTTACATAAAAAGACAGTGCAGCAGAACTGGTTTCTTATAATTTTAAAGTTTAAATAAAAAAAAACAAGGGTTCTAAACCTAAAGTTAAATAAAATCTCAGTAAAATTCACGTATATTTTTTTTTGCTCCCCTTTTTATATTTTACTAAAAAATAGAACCCTCAAAAAATTTTTAATCAATTTTGCTTCAATTTTTTGCTTATCCTTCACCTAACGAATTTACTGCTCATTGAAGCTGTGCAATTATGTGGCCTCTGCTCCTGCCAAAGAACCTCTTCCTGACTCAACATACAACAACATTTTTTTTATTTTATATTTTAATATAAATTTAATCAATAAAATATTGTTTCTTTGTATTCTTGCAAACTGCTTGTTGTTCTTAGAGCTAGGGATAGTTCACAAGGACGGAGTACAAGATAGAGAAAATTAAAATAAATACGTAACTATGTTTATCAAAACAATTTATGAAGAGCATTTACTATACACGAACAACTATTGTATATTTTCAACTTTAAGCATCCCCTTTTAAGAAGGGATGCCATGAAGGAAAAGTGATATTGTGGTTATGTTTCTAAAACAGTTTCGAGAGACCTATTTTGGGCCCGCCATTTTATATTTGCGGATTAATGCTAAACTTCAAAAATGTAGCTAGGACTTTTTTATATAAAGAGTGAACCTGATAAAAGTAGGAAAGGGGATCTTGCTTGTCCTAAAACCCCAATGCCAGGGTTTACTGTATCTATATGCTTACTAATGGCGAAGTAATAATAATCATAAAATGACTAAAATAATTCATTCTTTCAAATATATTGACCATCGGGTAAAGAGTAATTTCAATTGAAAATATAGTGCGTATTCATTGAAGAGTTTTGGGGGGTTAAATGAGGGTTGCGCAACTAATATTAATGGCCTTTTCCGTTTCTTTTTGTGCTGGATTTCTTCATTCAATTTAGTCTGTTCGGTTTAAGATTGTTAACTTAGAGGATTCGACTTATGCCCGCTCTGATCTCTAAAATTGTGTCTTATCTTTCGCAAAAATGCATCGTTTTCATGCATTGAATTTTTAAATCAAATAACAGTGTGTTGACGATAGCTTCTGGTGTATGGATGAGCATCCTAACCCCAAAAAACCTTTGGGCGTTTTCATGAGTATCTAGGCTTGTATGAGAAGCCTAGAGGAAACTTTTAAGAACCTAATAAAATTATTGAAGAAGAATCTTTATCGTCCTTCAAAAGAAATATGCAGTAAGGTCGTGGAAATATGGCATATATTTTATGACATTTTACAAAATGTTGAAGATTAGCAAAAAATATATAAAACGCCTTTTAAACCGTCGATTGTTGAAAAGACGTTATACTTTTGACTGTGGGGGAGACCTGTACTTAACGCTTTCGGTCTCTAAAACTCATAAAAATTAAGTGCAACAGCATTTTTCATAAGCTTGCTCTTTGGGAAACAAGTTCTTTTTGCTGTTGTAATTGAAAATACCCTTTATAACAATTTTTTTTCCGATTCGAGATATAAGGCTCAACCACTTTTTATAGATTGTTGGCAAAAGTAGCATTTTTTTAGTAATGACTTTAGTGCAATCAGGCTTTCTAAACATAGGAATTGATTATCCCTTGTGAGGTGTTTCTTTACCTACCGTAACGGTGATAATAGTATATAGCTAGTAAGAATGGTGGGTACTCAGAAGAATATCCATTGACACCCTGTTACATCTCTAGAAGCCGTATTATTAATCTTTTGGAGGAGTATAAACAGCTTTCTATGAGCTCTGCAGAACACGGGCATTCATTTTTGGGAACAAGTTTTTTGTAAAATTTGCAGAGAAGTATAATTGAGATCGATGGCATTGTGTCCATAGAAGGTATAATGTCATCATGCTTTCTTGCCCAGAAGGAACAAACCCATTCGAGAATATCTACCGCGTGAATGGATGGTGAAAATGTATTTTTGAGGAGATGGGATTAATCAATATTCTTTATAGCTTTACCTCCAAAGATGAAACCAGGGTAATGCACGATCTTTGACTGACTAACTGATTTTTGTGTGTGTTGGTCTCTGTCTTTGATTTTTGGAAACTGACCCTCTTGGCAATAGATAACTTTTCTGTATCCACAAGATATACCTGTGGGTACCGGGAAACCTAGGTTGTGTCTCCATTTCTAAGGACATTTGTCAGTATCAGTAAAAAAGTATAGAGAATTCTTTACCTCAAAACAGCGTCGATCTGAAAACACTGTCAATTAGTCCAATCTGTTTTAATGTATTGCACCTTGCATACGGTAAAGCCCTGCTTGTCCATAAATGTGGTCATGATAAAAGTTGAAAAAATCAAAGAGACAGTGTTCTCCACTAATATTTAATATTTGCACCATAATGCATTTTAAATTACATGAGCCGATTTTTTTTCTGTTGACAAGATTATTACCTGCCCTTTAAATAAAAATGAAAAAATGATTGAGTCAATTGGAAAGATGATCTTGCTCAAGATCATAGTCCTGGAATGTTTTTTTTTTTTTTTACAAAAAGAAGAAAAAGAATAGCGCATCTGTGTTTTAAATTAATAGAATGGTAATTGAATAAATCAACTGGTGAAGGGATTCTTTCAGTTTTAAGTTTGAATAAGAGGAGCATTTCTTAATTTTTATCTAACTTTATACCCACTTAGAGCCAAATAAATGAACAAGCGAAGCTAATTAGTTAAATTTTACAAAGCTTTTCTTCTGAAAAAATTCAAACGTTACAAATTTATTGATCCCCAAAGATGACAACTAAAGGTTATTAAATTGTCAGGCAAGGTGGAGGGGTACGGTTTCTGTGCACTGTACTCGTAGTTCACAAAATGTTTTGTTGTTTTTTTTCACAACGGGGAAACCCTTTCTTTTTCCCTTGGAAAACTGAAAATCACCAACGCCATCTAAACTTTGGTGATTGACCACTTGTCTTATTTTGGATACAAAATATATGACATCCTTCCATTCCAAACGGGTACGACTTGTTTTTCGTTTGGCGATAAACGGTTGGCCGACAAGGACTTAAAACTTTCTGACTTGAAATAATTTTGAAAAACAATGCCAATTAAATATTACTTACAGAGAAATTTCAGCTTTGATCCTGTGACACTACTAATTAGTTCAGTCAATTATCCAGCTGACTTTGATGTTTCAAGAAAACATAATAGTACCTTCCTAAAGCTCTACCAGAAACCTGTTAATAGCTGGATAAAGAATAATGTTTTCTCCAACTATATGGTTGGCCCAATAAGCTGAGCCCTCATCATCAGTAACCAGTGTGTACAGGATTCATCCTTAATGCTTGCAAGAGTGATTTAAGGCAATCAAGTTAGTATGTATTATTGCAAATAGCTTTACAATTTGTTTGCACGATATTTTAACATTATGCGGACAGTCTATAGTGGAAAAAAAAATTAAAGAATTTATATTCAAATTTTTGTTTTTAAAGTAATCATCATAAGACAAAAAAGAATTGAAAAAAATTCTTTTTTTTTCAATCTCAAGTTTTTTCAAGGAGGCGCTAACATTAAGATTGCTTTTCCTGAATTGAAAGATTAAAGTAGTTTTGCAATTCTAATTTCATTACAGAGGTACTTCCAATTGCAGTTGTAGGATATTTCAATAATTCACAAGCTGGAACTTGGCATTATATGGAAAGTTTTTAAGATAAATAATCAAATATATAAAACAAAATTTAATATAATCAAACAAAACTATTCCTTAAATCGCTCAAATTGCTGAGGAAAGGGAGAAAAGTAACCGTAAATACAAATAACCAAGATGTTTTTTTGGGCTGGGGTGGGGGTTTAAGATGTTGTTAGAGAGTTTTGCCAAGGGAAGCACTGGCTGGATAAAGAGAATCTGGAAACTATACGAGAAACAGTACAGAATGAAAAGTACGAAATGGATAGGCTACTGTCATCTATATTTTGAGATTGCAAAAACACATATCATTACACAAATAGCATCAATGGCTGTTCTAGGCCTGGGTAGGGAGGAGTTTTTCTGATATCTGAAATTCAATTCTTTTGATTTTATACTTTAACAGTCCTATTAAGGTACTCAATTGACTAAAATTGCAGTAATTGAAATTTTTGAAGCTTCCCCCCCCCCAATTTAAGAGGCCTATGTATAACAAGAAAACATATAAATATGAAAACGAACGTTGGAAAATTAATCTAAATTAATTAAAAAGCAACAAAACTCCATTTAAAATGCAGATAAAAGAAATACAGCTACATCTCAAAATGAACCACATGCCATGATTTCCTGCACTGCTGCCTTTAAAACTGATATTTAAATGTAATAAATACAAATTGCAATCGCAAAAGCGTTCCCTAGATAGCATGGTATGAAGGGGGGGGTCAAACAATTTTTTGTATACTCTTCTTGGGAGGGAATGCAGGCCAAATAAATTTACTGCAGTGAGATTTTTGGCCTCCCCCACCCCTCACAGAGCATCTTACATTCCTTATATGACTCACCCACCTTTTATACATTCTCGTATTTAAGTTTCAATGCAGTCCATCTCCAAATAATCCTGCATATAAGCCTGAGAAAGCGGATAAGATGTTACTAGTGAATCAATAGGAGGATTCACATAGTAATATTCATATACTATGTAATATAGTAATATTCATAGTAATAGGATTACTTTCATGGGAGGGGGGTTGGTTTCCCTATAATTACTTTCAATTATTAAAAAGGGCCCTAGCCCTATGTAATAATTCCACACTGTTTATCTTGGGCAGTATGATATCCCCTTGGGTAGTGTGGTTAACAGCTGAGCGGTGAAGCATGTTTGGAGACTATGGGTTCGCTTCTGTGGTAGAGAATCAGAATCTAAATCCTGGGGCTGAATATTAGATAACAAAAGGATTAAGTATTTCTCTATAGGTACTTATTCTACTTACAAACTTACACCTTCAATATAGCACTCCGGCATGTAAGTTTTCTATCCAAGGACAGTACAATTAAAACAGTCAATGCGATAGCCTCCAAACTAAGCGAAGCTCTGACTTGCATGCCAAGAAATTTTACGTGTTTTTTTCTAAGACTGGTGTGCCCGTCTCAAGCTTTGTTCGTTGGGAGTCCGAAAGTAGCTGGTTGTCAGGTTGGCTTAGTTTAGTTCCTCAGAAGAAAAACACTTGCTACCTATTCTCTAAGACTTGATAAGGAGACAAAAGAACGATTTGAAACCTAGCGTTATCAGTTCAATACTAATAATAATGCATTTGTATCGACTTAGATCATTAGACTATTATAATTTCTTTGGACCTATCTGTGAATGGTTTTATTTTCTGTGGAAGCGGTTCAGAAGCTGAAGATTACCGTATCTTAGAGTTAAAAAAAAAAACTTGATTGCCCCCTACCTGTCCATGCTTCCAGAATTATTCCCCAAAATTTAGGACTAATGGCCCAAACAGTTTAAGAAATGAGTCACAAATGCAGTAACGAGTAGTAGCTGAAGTAGTGAGTCAAAACTTCAAGGAAAAACCACTCCAGAAATAATATTTAGGGGAGAGCCAGTGGTGGTTCTAGGCCTGGGTTAGAGACGGAAGCTGCCCTCCCCCATACATTTTTGTGACATTAGGTTCTGTTGATTTTATATTTTTACAGGTGTAACTCCCTCCCCCAGATTATGAGGCCTAAAACTGTTACTGGGATGTGCCTAGGGGAACGCCATCTTTGATGTTGAAGAGTCATGAAAATATCTATAAAATGGAAGCACACTTAAGATTTAACAATAAATTTACTTTTAATTTTCCTTTCTCGAAATATTGATAAATTGTGGTTTTTTAAGAATTTCTTGTATATGTTAAGCTGTGTTCCTATACTTAAATAAATAATTAGAACCCAAGACAACTTTTCTGAGAAATGTTTATTTAGGCATATGCTTAGACCAATAATTCAAGTTAGTAATAAATCTTCTTTGCCCTTTTATTTATTTATTGTTTTGTTTTTTATTTACGTTTTTATTACTTTTGAAACTCAAATTATGTGTGTTGACAAGTTCCACCAATCATTACCCCCCTCCTTCTACTGCCCAAAAATCATGCCTTAAGTTTTTAAACCTCTTCCTCCTCCAAAACTAGATTTTTGACGATATGCAAGGGCCTCAAAAGTGATTCAGGCATCACACCTCTCTCAAGTTCTGAATGGCAGTGGGGCAATAGAGATCATGCCGCAATGGAGTGGTAGCGTATGTTATCTATGATGCTTTTAATTTCTCAACTGTGTGGCAATGGATGTCTAATTTAAGGGGCGTACCTAATGTTTGGATATGATGACAATAATTTCCCACAGCAAGGTATGTGCGAGCAGTATATTGGTAAATATTTAGATTTCAGAGAGACCGCTCTCATCCTATTAAGATTTCTAATAACAGCAATAAAAGGTTGGTGCCGTTTTTTTTTGTTTCATACTTTTCTTGCCTTTTCTTTATTTACGATTTTTTCTCTTTCATTTCCTTTTTTGTATTATCTTGTTTTCCTTTTATTTTTATTACAAAGTGAACGGCTTTGGCTGAGACAGATTGAAAACCCTGTAAGTAAACTTTTGCAATTTTTGGCAGAAGCGAGCACCAACTTAAAAAAGGAAGAAAAAAATGTATGAGAGGAATCGCCAAAATTCAGCTAAAAACGCATGGCACCAGAAAGTAGAAGATGGTCTAGCTTTCCTTTGAAAAGAAAGTCGGCTTTAGGAACCAACACATTTTTATTTTTTAAGTTTTTACAGATGAAAGCGTTGTCAAATTCTTTGAGTTTGCTTTTCTGATTTTCCAAGTGTAAAACTACTTTTAATCCCCAGTTATAAATAAATGAAACCCGAAACGAACAGAAATTACAATAGATAGCCGAGTGAAACTCAAAACGATTCAAAATTAAAAGGAGTAGGTCTGACATCCACTATGTCTTTTCAAAACCAGAATATAATTTGCGCTTTACTAAAAATAAAACAAAAAACAAAGAACCGTGTATTGTCATTAAATATTCATATTCTGATATTTATTCCTTATAGACTTAAGACTTCTTCATTAATTAAGGTGAAAAGGTTTAAAATGTATTTTGTTTTAAGTAAAGGGTCAATTAAGTTCTGTTCTTGAGAAGAAGTGAGGGGTGTCAGCCCTTCTCATGTTCATTTTTATTTTAAGTTAATATTGTTGTTTTCAGTTATTTTTTTAAGCTAATCTCTGATCGTTCTTAATCAGTACTAGGAAATCCAGCTCTCTCTCCATGAAACATTTCTGTACTTGTAAATTATACGACATTCACTCAAATTTAAGCTGTGTAAAACTCGAGAACAAATTGATTTCTTCGTTACTTAAAAAAAACCTATATATTAGCAGGAGATGGGGGGGGCTATATAGTTCCCCCTGTCCCTTATTTGCAAATGTAAAATTATGTGTTCATAATTTTATTATTATAATTTATTATTTTATTTAATAAAAAAATATTTAGAATTATATAATCCCAATTATATATTTCCCATTTATTCTGTCACTTGTCTTTGTCTTTTCATACGCTAAGCTGAAATAAATTAATGAAGAAACCGGTTTGTTCTCGTGTTTTATAAAGCGTAAACTTGATTGAGTGACGGATAATTCACAAATAACAAAATCTTTTCCTCGTAAGAAAAAAAAACTAAACTGAAATAAAATTCTCAAATTTGGAAAACTGTTTTCCGTGTGGGGGGGTATTTTCTGAGGGGAGGTATTATTTTACTTGGATATATTTTCATTGGGGGCATTTCCCAGGGGGGGAAGTAAATCTCAGCCGCCAGGGAATAGGCAACCCTTGCTCATAATACCTCATGTTTTCCGTATAATTTTTAAGTCCTAAAATTCCCCCCTTTCAAATATTTGCCAACTCTTTTACAGAGTTCAGCGTGTGCGCTTCGTCATAGCTATGAAGTTGTTTATGCACATAAAAGTAATTTTAAAGTATGATTAAGAACCACGTGAAAAATTAAATCGGCATAAAAGACCGAACCAAGACTCGCAAATAAAACGCAGTTAACTTAAAAAGTGAAACAAACGCGGCTTTGGTGTATTGTTACAATTTAATCACATAGCAGCAATTAATTTTGAAGAAACAATGGAGGGTTGGGGGCAGAAATTATCTTTTTAATTCATGTAAGTTGAATGTTTGTACTCTCTTGTATTTTAGAGTCTAGTATTTCTTGCAAGAGAAAGATGTGTTCAGGTTCATTTTGATAATAGGGTAAGACGACCGGTACTCGGTCACTTTGTTCACTCTTCACACTTTTTGACATTCAATCTACTATAACTACTTTATTATACCACCTAGAAATTTGATTTTTCTACAGTTAGAATTGTCTCTGTTTTTTGAACAAGTAGGTCATTAATTTGAATAGTTTTGCTTATACAGCGCTACATATTTTTGAATTGAGCAAAAGCTATCAGTTCAGCTAATACTCGTCATATAGTTTCTCCTATTGACAAAGATATTACGCAATAATACAGTATCTAAGTCAGAGCCTTGCTATTTCTCGGTCACTTCCAAAAAACCCGTTTAGACATTCTTTGCTGAGATCTATGACTCAGGCCCTTTGTCTCGTTATTAGACATTTTAATGTTTTGAAATTTGTTATTTCAAATTGGATTTTCAGAGCGAAAATAGTGGATCCAGGATTTTCTTTGGGGGGATGGGGCACACAATAGGTGCTTTGATAAACTTGCGAACAAAGAAATACCTGGAATTAAAAGGGAATCTTGACAATTATGCGTCATACATAGGCCTAGGTAGTGGAAATGGTCTAAAGTGGTAAGGAGTTTGGCCTTTATTTTAATACAACCGGTTATATTTAATACATTATTTAATACAAACCGTTCAAACTGCTCAATGCATCAGCTCTTTGTCTCAATACATATTAATTTTTAAAAGGTTAATTATTTTTGGGTAAATTTGAGAAATATGTTATTTTAAATTGGATTTTTAGAGAAAAAATAGTGGATTCAGGAAATTTTTTTTGGGGCGGGGGGGCGCATAATAGGCTGCTTGGATAAACAAAGAAAGGTACTACCCAAAGAAATACCCTCAATTTAAAGGGAGCCTCAACAATTGTGAGTCGTGGTAGGCAGTGGAAATGGTCGTAAATTTAATCTAAAATCGGGTGAGGGATAAAGTTCAAATAAATCTGTTGAAAGTAAGATGGTATAAAAATGTTGATACGAAAAATTAGTGACAAAGTTATTATGCAATAATACATATTCTCGTCCTGTCAGTCCCCGCTGTTATCTTGGCTATGACTCAGGCTCTTTGTCTTGTTAATATTTAAAATCAGTATTAAAATGCGATTCTTTTGATGTAGCTATTGGTATCAAAATTCCATTTTTTAGAGTTTTGGTTTCTATTGAGCCGGGTCGCTCCTTACTACAGTTCGTTACCACAAACTGTTTGATTAGACATTTTCATGTCTTGAAATTTGCTATTTAAAATTGGATTTTCCGAAAAAAAATAGTGGATCCAGGATTTTCTTTGGAGGGGGGAGGGGGCGCATAATAGGTTGCTTGGATAAACTTGCAAACAAAGAAATACCCACAATTTAAAAATAACATCGACAATTATGCGTTGTAGGTAGGTAGTGGAAATGGTCTAAAGTACTAAAGAGTTTCGCCTTTATTTTAATGTTTTAGGATGAAAAGAGGAGGTGATATGTCATATAATGCAGGGCTTTAATTGGATGAAAATAGGCAGTAAAGTGGCCACCATTTCCTCACAAAAATTCAAAACTTAAATTAATAATTTTTGCACTTCTCATACAATTACTTTCTATTATACAAATCCCCTAAAAAACAACTAGGTTATGTTGTAAAAGCCACCCCTCTTGGCAAAAAAAAAAAGCAACACAAAAAACCAAAACAGACTGCCAAAAAAGTAATGATAGGCCTATCAATTTCTTTTTCTCAGTGCCAAGACTCAAAAACAAAATTTTTTGACAGTAAAAAGAACTAAATATTTTCCTTTTCAGTCCCATTGTGACAGCACAATCCTGAAATATCATTTTGACAGCCTAAAGAAGTTAGGATTTTAGATTTCTCCTCCTTGTTATTATGAAATGAAGATTTTCGCCTTGCAGTTGGCTTTTGCGGTAATAGGAACAGATTCTGTTGATAAACCTAAATTTAATTAAATACTTTTTGGCGGTATGTGACATTAGTAGAATCTAACAAAGACCACAAAAAGTGACTAAAGTTTTGTTTCAAACTTTTTTTTCAAAACGAAACGGTCTTAATATTGAAAAATTTGTGAAAAACTCAACTATTAAAAATCAATTACAAAGAAAATTTACTTTCGTCCTGACCAAAACCAGAGCAAGCAGTCCCAACCACAAATTCAACACCATGTCATGGGGGTGCGCCCCTCGCCCTTATTGGATCCGCCCCTGTTCAGATTGAAAAATCTAGCTGTTATTTGAAGACTGGGCTGCTTTGAGGTGAAGATGCTTACATGAATGAATTTCAGATGCTTAAAACAAAATTAATATATCTTAAAACCATATAACATGTATATGAAAGGGATTGTCCCTCCCTCAACGCCCCGCTCTTTATGGTTAAACTTTGTATAAGAATTCTAGCAAATTCCCCTGTTGTAAAATTTCTCATGAGAAATTTACCCCCTAGAAACTTGCCTCACATGGGAAATTCTCCCCGTGAAAAATTTCACTAGCAGAAAATCTCCCTACTCAAAAAATGTATGTATACTTCCCTATAATAGACAACGTAGGCAAAAAGGCAAATTTTGTAACTTAGACCAATTCCCAGGAGGATCGGGGTATCTTGAAAGGTATAATTGTTTGGCTTTTCAACTATTCTGAACAGAATAATACTTCTATTACTAACAAATTACCGCAGCACCAAGCCGCCTTAGGTCGACACGGCTAAGCTCAGTCCTCTTCCATCCCAATCTATTCAAAGCTTCCCTCTTTACACTCTCCCAGAAAACTCCCATTTCATTTAAATATGTCTTTATGAAATCTCCCACCCCACCCGCAGATGACCAGCTTTCTGTTTAGCCCTAGACGGTCGGTCAAAAATAACAATCTTCGGTAATATGTCATCCTTCTTCCACAAAGCGTGCCCTAGCCATCTTAATCTTTCATTACAGCCATAGAAAGCAGGATAATATTCTCGAAATTTTGATTGGACCATTCTTATAAAAAAAATTCTAGGGTTGGATTTCTTCCAGAATTTTTTTTGCATAAGCTACGATTCCACCTCAAAATAGCCTACTCCTTTTGCCTACTTATATTTGAAGAAATACCTGTTTTCACTTAAGTTATGACCCTTTTTAAGATCACGAGGGACCCCAATGTGTGGCAAATATTTTCGGGAAATCCCCCTCTCCCCAATGAAAAATTTCTCTCACAGAAATTTTCTCTATTGAAAATTTTATGAAGAACTTAAAGTCAAAAGTGATTGGAGATCTATGAGTCATGGAAGTAATTTCTGGGTGTAAATACTCCCCCCCCCCGAACAGAAAATAGAATCATTGTTTAAACACTTTCAGAAAAGCTTAGGCTTATTAGCCTATTAGGAGCAACCCCCCTATAAGGGAGCAATTTGGAGCAACCCCCCTCACATAATATGCTAATATATGTTCGTTTTAAAATCTAATGTTGGTCCTTACTTCCTTTTGAAAAAATTGTTCTCCGTTCTCTCTTTCAAATTGTAAGTTTGAATTGCAATCGCTAAAATTTAATTAATTACTCAGACAACACTAAAATTAAAAGATTGTTTTCAGTTGCTAGCCAGCAAAACAAATGAATTTATAATGAGATCTATAACTCAGTAGAATGAACGGGAATGACAACAAGCTATTGTTAATCTGTTTCATTTCAAGAGGTCTACGATCACTTAGATAAACTTGCGAACAAAGAAATACCCGCAATTCAAAGCGAACCTCGACAATTTTGGCAACTAGAACTTTTGGCAACTTGGCAACTTTGGCAACTAGAACTTTTAATTTTTATCGAACATTTTTATTAGTAAAAAATATACGTAACTTAAGAATTAACTTGCATAATGAACTTTTATATTCTTATATTTTTATTCCGTATATGAGGGGGTTTATCCCTTCGTTAATACCTCACTCTTTACACTAAAGCTTAAATTTTGTCCCAACTCTTTAAGAATGACCCCTGAATCAGAAAGGCCGTAAAATAAATAGTTGAAATTACTAAAAATACTTTAGCGTAAAGAGCGAGGTATCTAGGAGGAGATGAACCCCTCATATATGTAATAATCTCTGTTCGTTTTAAGTTTTAATGCTATCCCTTACTTTCAGTTGAAAAAACTTCTTCATATTTATTTTTTCATTGATTTTTTATAATAATACTAGAAAATCCTGCGCCCCCTTCATTGAATTTCTCTTCCCCTGTGACATATTCCTCCAAAGAAAGATCCTCTCGCATATCCCCCTCCCCTCGACCTCCCCCCAACCCAAAATAGTCCCCCTGAAAAACTGTACACTTCCCAATAACCATTACTGTGTATAAACACTGGTCAAAGTTTGTAACTTGCAGCCCCTCTCCTGGGGACTGAGGGGGAGTAAGTCATCCCAAAGACATATTTATTAAGGTTTTCGACTATGCTGATCGAATTGGCTATCTCAAAATTTTGATCCGTTGACTTTGGGGAAAAAATGAGCGTTGGAGGGGGCCTAGGTGCCATCCAATTTTTTTGGTCACTTAAGAAGGGCACTAGAACTTTTCATTTCCGTTAGAATGAGCCTTCTTGCGACATTTTAGGACCACTTGGTCGATACGATGACCCCTGGAAAAAAAAAACACGCACCCGTGATTCGTCTTCTGGCAAAAAATACAAAATTCCACATTTTTGTAGATAGGAGCTTGAAACTTCTATAGTAGGGTTTTCTGACACGCTGAATCTGATGGTGTCATTTTCGTGACACCACAATAATCCAAACTTAAATTAATAATTTTTGTACTTCTCATACATTTACTTTCTATTATATAAATCAACAGACTGATTTAAAAGAAAATCAGAGGCTTAATGCCGGTCAGGATTTAAAATAAGAGCTCTGAGTCACGGTGTCCTTCTAAATATCAAAATTCTCTAAGATCCGATCACCAACTCATAAGTTATAAATACCTAATTTTTCTAATTTTTCCTCTCCCTTTAGCCCCCCAGATGGTCGAATCTGGGAAAACGACTATATCAAGTCAATTTGTGCAGCTCCCTGACACGCCTACCAATTTTCATCGTTCTAGCTCGTCCAGAAGCACCAAATAACTGAACCCCTCCCCCAACTCCCCCAAGGAGAGCGAATCCGGTACGGTTACGTCCAAATGCCCACACTTCTTTGTTTTTTCTCACTTAAGAAAAACAGAAAAACTTTTGTGCTGAAAGAAGTAGACCTAGTACTTTTTTTATAAGTAAAAAGTGATTGGAGATCAATCAACCATGGGGGTATTTTCCAGGGGTAAATACCCCCCTCCCCCGAACGAAAAATAGAATCCTCGTTTAAACACTTTCAGAAGCACTTAGGCCTATTTGCCTATTCATAATAAGAAAGCATTATGGAGCAACCTCCCTCACGTAATAGGCTAATTTATGTTCGTTTTAAATTATAATGTCGGTCCTTACATTCTTTTGAAAAATTTTGTTCGTCCTCTTTCAAATTTTAAGTTTAAATTACCAACGCTAAAATCAAATTAGTTACTCAGACAATAACATTAAAAAAGATTGTTTTCAGTTGCTAGCGAGCTAAACAAATGAATTTATAATTAACCCGATGAACAAAATTTCGACTGAAAATTAAGTTTGAAAGGTTTCCGTTCTAAAAGGATGAAAACGAAAAGATAAGAATCAATTTCCTTGTTTTGAAGTGTGTGTGTTTCGATAACAAAGTGGGTGATGTGAATGGCCAAGAGACTTACTAAGTTGGTATTTAAGAATTTAAAAGCTGGTACTGGTCCGGTTGTTGATGGTATACGAATAAAGTTATTTAAGAACCTTCTTATCATTTTTATGCTGATAATTGTTTGTCTTTGTAATTATATATATAAAGTAATGCAACTCTGTCTTCACGTTACGGAGTAGCTAGTCCAGTGTGTACAGTAGAAAAGCGAAATGAGCGTTACATAACACGCCTAGGCAGTAATAGCACTTTGCTAAGTGTTTTCCGATAGTTTTTATGGCACTTGGTATTAACCAAGTCACTCATAGCGATCACAAATTCTGTCGGTCTGTCTGTCTGTCCCGGTTTTGCTACTTTAGGCACTTCCAGGTAAGCTAGGACGGTGAAATTTGGCAGGCATATCAGGGACCGGGCAAGATTAAATTAGAAATAGTTGTTTTCCTGATTTGACCAGCTGGCAAGGGGAGTGGGGGGCCGGTTAATTCGGAAAAAATAGAGAAATGAGGTATATTTAACTTACGAACGGGTGATGTGATCTTAATGAAATTTTATGTCTGGAAGGATATCGTGTCTCAGAGGTCTCATTTTAAATCCCGGCCAGATACCGATTTAGGTTTCAATTCCTTTCGAAGTTAATGTTGCCGAAATAGACATATCTTTGCATGAGCCCCTCAACGAAATACAAAGTGATGAAATAATGCATGCAAAATTCAAAGATGAAAAGTACAATATATGGAAAACAACCGACATTGCTACAAAGTACCCTTTGCTTTTCCTATGTCTTATCTTGTTGAAGCGGCATTTAGTCGTGTTTCTCAAATGTTATCGAAAGATCGCAATAGACTTGACATTGTGAAAAGGGGTGATCTTCGACTATCATTAACATCAATAGAACCAAATATAAATAAACTCGCCGAGAAGAATCGACCACTGGGATCTCATTGAATATTAAATTTAAAAAAAAGTTTATTGTAACGGTAAGTAAGGAGCGACATTAAAACTTAAAACGAACCGAAATTACTCCGCATATGAAAGGGCTTTTTCTCCTCAATGCCTCGCTCTTTACGCTGAAGTTTGACCCTTTCTCTTAACTCTACTTTTTAAAACAGTAAGAAACCTTAGCGTAAAGAGCGGGGCGTTGAGGAGGAAAAGTCCCTTTCATATACGGAGTAATTTCTGTTCGTTTTAAGTTTTAATGTCGATCCTTACTTACCGTTACAAAAACTTGTTTTTTTGTATTTAATTTCTGGACGTTTTTGAATTAATGCATTTTTTGATCTTGGCTCTCCGCACATAAATAATTAAAACGAAATTTGCATATTAATTAATTGCAATTAATCGGAAGATTTTGAGAAAAAAGAAGCGAAGGAGAAGGCCTAGTTGCCCTCCAAGTTTTTGACTACTCAAAAAAGCAACTAGAACTTTTAATTTTTTACAAACGTTTTCATTGGTAAAAAATATACGTAACTTACGAATTAACTTACGTAACAAACTTCTATATTCGTATGTTTTAATTGCGTATATGAGGGGGTTCAACACTCGTCGATACCTCGCTCTTTACACTAAAGCTTAGATTGTGTCCCAATTCCTTAAGAATGACCTCTGAAACACAAAGGCCGTAGAATAAATAGTTGAAATTACTAAAAATACTTTAGCGGAAAGAGTGAGGTATAACGAGGTTTTAATGCTGCTCCTTATAGACATATCTTTGCATGAGCCCCTCAACGAAATACAAAGTGATGAAATAATGCATGCAAAATTCAAAGGTGAAAAGTACAATATATGGAAAACAACCGACATTGCTACAAAGTACCCTTTGCTCTGGGATAAAGCGCAGTTCTACGTTATTGCTTTTTATTGCTACGTTATTGCAATATAACCAAATATAAATAAACTCGCCGAGAAGAATCGACCACTGGGATCGCATTGAATATTAAATTAAAAAAAAAAGTTTATTGTAACGGTAAGTAAGGAGCGACATTAAAACTTAAAACGAACAGAAATTACTCCGCATATGAAAGGGCTTTTTCTCCTCAATGCCTCGCTCTTTACGCTGAAGTTTGACCCTTTCTCTTAACTCTACTTTTTAAAACAGTAAGAAACCTTAGCGTAAAGAGCGGGGCGTTGAGGAGGAAAAGTCCCTTTCATATACGGAGTAATTTCTGTTCGTTTTAAGTTTTAATGTCGCTCCTTACTTTCATTTCAAAAAACTTATTTTTTTTTATTTAATTTCTGAAAGTTTTGAATTGATGCATGTCTGAATTTGGCTCTCCATACATAAATTATTAAAATATAATTTGCATATTAATTTTTTTTTTGCTAAATGGCTTTCTCTTAGTTTTGATCAGACGATTTTGAGAAATGAGGGGTGGGGAAGGAGGCCTAGTTGCCCTCCAATTTTTCGGTTACTTAAAAAGGCAACTAGAACTTTTAATTTTTAACGAACGTTTTTATTTGTAAAACATATACGTAACTTAAAAATTAACTTACGTAACAAACTTTTATATTCTTATATTTTTGATTATATATATGAGGGGATTTGTCCCCTCGTTAATACCTCGCTCTTCACACTAAATCTTAAGTTTTGTCCCAATTCTTTAAGAATAACCCCTGAATCAGAAAGGCCGTAGAATAAATAGTTGAAATTACTAAAAATAATTTAGCATAAAGAGCGAAGTATTTATCTCCTCCTAAATACCTCGCTCTTTGTGCTAAAGTATTTTTAGAACCCCTAATATGCGTAATAATCTCTGTTCGTTTTAAGTTTTAATGCTTCTCCTTACTTTCAATTGAAAAAAAATTTTCATGTTTATATTTTCATTGTTTTTTTTTTTTTTTTAATAGCAATGCTAGAAAATAATGCGCCATTTTCATTGAATTTCTCTTCCCCAATGAAATATTCCTCCAAGGAAAGATCCTCCTATATAGCCCCCTCCCCTGAACCCCACACCCAAACCAAAAAAATTCCCCTGAAAATGTCGGTACACTTCCCAATAACCATTACTGTATGTAAACATTGGTCAAAGTTTGTAACTTGCAGCCCCTCCCCAAAGACGTAGATATGGTAAGTCATCCCCAAAGACATAGTTATTATGGTTTTCGACTATGCGGAACAAAATGGCTATCACAAAATTTTTATCCGTTGACTTTGGGAGAAAAATGAGCGTGGAAGGGGGCCTAGATTCCCTCCGATTTTTTTTGGTTACTTAAAAAGTAACCAAAAATGTTTTTTTTTTTTAAATAATGCTGTAAAATCCAGCAACTCTTCATGAAAATGCTCTTCCCTGTGGTAAATTCACCCATAGAAACATCCTCTCACGTATCCCACTTCCCCTGACCATAAAATTTTTTATACATTAAACGTTGGATCTCACACGTTTTATACTTTAAACGTCTTTGTGTTGGAGAAATTTTTGGAGGGAGGGGACTGTTTTTCTAACTTGTTTTTCTAAGAAAATTTTTTTTCTAGCTTGTAAAAATGAATAGAAAAAAATATATATATATATATATATATAATATATATATATATATATATATTAATATATATTTATATATATATCGGATTTTCTGATTTTTCCGATTTCCCGAAAATATTTGTCGCACGTTGGGATCCCTCATGATCTTAAAAAGGATCACAACTTAAGTGAAAACAGATCTTTCTTCAAATATAAGTATGCTACAAGAGTAGCCTATGTTTGAGTTGGAATCGTAGCCTATGCAAAAAAAAAATATGGAAGGAATTAACAGCTAGAATTTTTTTTATCAGAATGTTTCAATCCAAAATTTGAGATAGCATCCTGCTTTCTATGGCTGTAATGAGAGAAAGGTTAAGATGGCTAGGGCACGCTTTGTGGAAAAAGGATGAATTATTACCAAATACAGTCCTTTTTGGCTGGCCGTCTAGGGCTAAACAGAAAGCTGGTCATCCGCGGTTGGTGTGGGAGGATTTCATGAAGAAATATGGGGATTCATGGGGAATATGGGGAGGATTTATATATATATATATATATATATATATATATATATATATATATATATATATATATATATATATATATATATATATATATATATATATATATATATATATATATATATATATATATATATATATATATATATATGTATATTAGCAGGCACGTACGCAAGAAATTTTTTTTTCGGGGGGGGGGGGGGAACCTCGAAACAGCAGATATAAAGTAGCAATTTTTTATTTAGTAATGCAAAAAGCACGTATATCGGAAAATACAGATTAACTTTAATTTGTAGTATTGTAGCGGATGGGGGGAAGAAGACTGGAGCCTCAAAAGTACGTTTTAGGCTCAGGTTGTGTTCATAGCGATTTAGAATCAGTGATTAATCTATTATATCCCACTGAAAGGGAAATTTTAGGGTTAACAGTGCGATATGGGTGTTGCAGGGGGTAGTTCTCCTAATGCAAAAACGTAGATTTTAATGAAAAATAATAGTTTCCAAAATTGATCCATAAAAGCTGTACTTTATCCTGAAAAGGGGGGATAAACGCCCTAGTATCAAGGATAATTCTATTTTGCCGTGGAAAGCAAACTCTCTTTACAAAAAAACAACAACAGTACAATTGCTAATTACTTCAAAGAGGGTAAAAAGTTGGACAGAAAACGTATTAATAATTGGGCAGTGACTTGACCGGATAATTGCATGCTGTAAAATCCCCCAAAAAAGGCTTCACAAATGTATCTAATTCTTAATAAACGTCCTATTTTTGCCAGAAATCCCAAGAAACCATTGGGAAATTAAAAATTTCACAAAGTTTCAGGCTAAACAAATGAATTTCAATTAACCTAGGAAATGACAACAAGCTACTGTTGTCGTTTCATGTGCAATTATTTGGTTCCTTGTTGGGTTTAAAATATTCAATAGCATATCACCCGCGAGGCGATTAGTTATCTGATTGTTTCGTACTTAGACAGGGAGATGATTCACAACAGTGCATTTTAATGTCAAAACATCCCAGCTCTCATTGAACCGTCAGATAAATAAATAGGGTAATTAACTTGAGTGAAAACAGATCTTTCTTCAAATATAAGTAGGCTATTTTTGAGGTGGATTCGTAGCCTATGCAAAAAGAATTCTGGAAGGAATCCACAACTAGAATTTTTTTTATCTGAATAGTCCAATCAAAATTTTGAGATAGCATCCTGCTTTCTATGGCTCTAATGAGAGAAAGGTTAAGATGGCTAGGGCACGCTTTGCGGATGAAGGATGACAGATTACCGACGATTGTCCTTTTTGACCAGCGGTCTAGGGCTAAGCAGAAAGCTGGTCATCCACGGTTGGGGTGGGAGGATTTCATAAAGAAAGCTTTAAATGAAATGGGAATTTTCTGGGAGAGTGTAAAGAGGGACGTTTTGAATATATTGGATTGGAAGAGGACTGAGCTTAGCCGTGTTGGCCTCAGAGGGCTTGGTGCTGCGGTAATTTGTTAGTAGTAGAAGTATTTTTTTGTTCAGAATAGTTGAAAGGCCGAACAATTATACCTTTCGAGATACCACGATCCTTCTGGGAATAGGTCTAAGTTATTAAATTTGCCCGTCGCTTACGTAGCCTATTACAGGGAAGTATACATACATTTTTTGAATGCGGGAGTATTTTCTGCAAGTGAAATTTTTTACGAGGAGAATTTCCCATGGCAGGTAAGTTACTAGGGGGTAAATTTCTCATGACAAATTTTACACCAGGGGAATTTGCTAGAATTCTTACACGAAGTTTTGCCGTAACACCACGATCCTCCTGGGAATATGTCTAAGTCATACATTTTGTCTGTTGCTTACGTAGTCTTTTATAGGGAAGTATACATACATTTTATGAGTGGGGGAGATTTTCTGCTAGTAAAATTTTTCACGGGGAGAATTTCCAATGAGAGGGAAGTTTCTAGGGGGTGAAATTTTCAGGAGAAATTTAACACCAAGGGAATTTGCTAGAATTCTTATACGAAGTTTTACCGTAAAAAGCAGGGCGATGAGGGAGGGACAATCCCTTTCATATACAGAATATTTTCTGTTCTTTTTAAGTTGGAAGATATACTATCAACCATAAGTTGTCGAGCCAGCTCTTACTAGGTTTTATTTCTCGTTTAAATCTCTTTAATTGCATCTTCAAGATAGATCATTGGCAGGTGGTGAGAACTCCTTGATGTGGCTGAATTAGCGCATTGGATGTTTCCTAAATTTGTGAAGATACATTTGTTATATGGTTTTAAGATATATTAAATAAAAAAACATTTTTTTTACTGAAAGTAAGGAGCGACATTAAAACTAAAAACGAACAGAAATTACTCCATATATGAAAGGGGCTGTTCTCTCTTCAATATCCCGCTCTTTACGCTAAAGTTTGACGCTTTCTCTCCACTCCATTTTTTAAAACATTAAAAAACTTTAGCGTAAAGAGCGGGGTGTTGAAGAGAGAACAGCCCCTTTCATATACGGAGTAATTTCTGTCCGTTTTAAGTTTTAATGTCGCTCCTTACTTTTGGTTAAAAAAAACTTGTTTTTTATTTATTTAATTTCTGAACGTTTTTGAATTAAAGCATGTTTTGATTTTGGCTCTCCACACTGGAATAATTAAAACGAAATTTGGCTATATTTTTTTTTTGGCTAAATGTTTTTCTCATAGTTTTGATCGGATAATTTTAGAGAAAAAGGAGCAGAGGAGGCCTAGTTACCCTCCAATTTGAGGCTACTTAAAAAGGCAACTAGAACTTTTAATTATTTACGAACGTTTTTGTAACTTACGAATTAACTTACGT
>NW_027063084.1:0-48906 GCF_032884065.1 Artemia franciscana
AAATTTCTCTTTCAACGATCTTCTTACAATTAAAAATTTGTCTTTGAACGATTTTCTTAAATACCTGTGTCCTGGTCGTCATTTATATTCCCTGTGTCCCGGTCGTCATTTTTGTCCCGGTATCCCAGTTATATTCCCTCTGTCCCGGTCGTTATTTGTGTCCCGGTCTATAATTTCTCTTTGAGTGTTTTTTCTTTTTAGTTTTTTTTTAGTTTTTTACCTTTTTTCTTTTTCAGTTTTCTTTTTCTTCTTTATTTTTCAGCGTCACTATGAAATACATATCGCCGAACATTTGTTTTTTTTAACTAAAATCTGGTAGGCATTGATGACCTTATCCAAGTCAAAATCCCCAACCCAATCATCATCGCTATCATTTTCAGTTTTGATATGTTTTGACTCTCGCTGTCCAGGTGGATTCTCATCTAACTGCGCGGTTTTGCGTTCTTTAGCCGCAAGCCTGTTTTCTTGCTGTTTTTGTGATTCCTTGGCACGCTTTCTTTTTTTACTTTTTCTATCAGCCGCAAGCATGTTTTCTTGCTGTTCTTGTGATTCCTCGGCACGCTTTGTTTTCTTACTTTCTCTATCAGCCGCAAGTTTTTTGGCATAGACTCTTTGAGCAGCTTCCTCGGCTGTTGCCATTGTAGGTTCTTCAGTCATTTTACAATTAAACATTTTTCCGTCCAAGATCTTCTTACAATTAAAAATTTATCTTTGAACGAATGTCTTAAATACTTTTAATGACGTCATCGTCATAACAAACAAGACGACAACTAACTTCATGACGACATGACATGATGACATTACGTCACTCGACAGACCCACAGAAAAACAACTTATTTCTATATATATACTAGCTGTTGGGGTGGCGCTTCGCGCCACCCCAACACCTAGTTGGTGGGGGCGCTTCGCGCCCCCCCAAGCCCCCCCGCGCGCGTAAGTCGTTACGCGCCACATTAGTTACGCGCCATTGTAGTTGTGTCCCTATGTCCCACCTGTGAATATAGATATATATATATATATATATATATATATATATATATATATATATATATATATATATATATATATATATATATATATATATATGTTTTTAACTACGTAAAACTTGCGAATATACAACATTCTTTGCTGTCCCATTGTCTGTGCATATAAATAGATTTTCAGGTTTACCGACTCTTGAACATGCAACATATAATGGTCCATGGGAAAACAATCCGTATTCAGATCTATACCTCATGATTCTAATGATTGCCCTTGAGCTTTGTTGATGGTGATTGCTAATCGACCATTCCCTGAGTCGCCATCGTCATTTATATATCCCCCTGTGCACCCCGGCGTCCCCTTTGTAGTTATGTCCCTGTGTCCCGGTCGTCATTTATATTCCCTGTGTCCCGGTCGTCATTTGTGTCCCGTTGTTCCAGTCTGTGATTTCTCTTTGAGTGTCCCGGGCGTCATTTATATTCCTTGTGTCCCGGTGTCCCGGTCGTCATTTATATCCCCCTGTGCCCCCCGGCGTCCCCCTTGTAGTTGTGTCCCTGTGTCCCGGTCGTCATTTATATTCCCTGTGTCCCGGTCGTCATTTGTATCCCGGTGTTCCGGTCTGTATATACATTCGTTTTTTAGTTTTGTTTTTCTCCTTTATTTTTTTCGTTTTTTCTTTTTTTTCTTTTTTAGTTTATTTAGATTTTTAGATTTTTTAGTTTTTTTATTAGTTTTTAGTTTTTTTGTAGATTTAACCATTTTTTTAGTTTTTTTAGTTTTTTTTTTTTACTTATGTCCTGGTCGTCATTTATACTCCCTGTGTCCCGGTCGTCATTTGTGTCTCGGTGCTTGTTGATTGCTAATTTATATTATATTTATATTTATATTTTTTATATTTATTAATATTTTTTTAGTTTTCTTTTACTCTTATTTTTCAGTTTTTTCCTTTTTTTTAGTTTTTTCTTTTTAGTTTTTAGTTTTTTTTGTTTTTTACCTTTTTTTAGTTTTTTTAGTTTTTTTAGTTTTTTAGCTTTTTTAGTTTTTTTATTAGTTTTTAGTTTTTTTTTTTAGTTTTTGCCTTTTTTTAGTTTTTTCAGTTTTTTTTAGTTTTTAGTTTTTTACCTTTTTTTAGTTTTTTTTAGTTTTTTAGCTTTTTTAGTTTTTTTTCTTTTTAGTTTTTTTTGTTGTTTTTACCTTTTTAGTTTTTTTTCTTCTTTTGTATTAGTGTGAAATAATTCAGACGTCATATGCGGACAAACACGACGTCACTCGACAGACAGACAGACAGACATAACCCACAAACAACTTATTTTTATATATATTTATTCATGTTTTTTTAGTTTTCTTTTTCTCTTTTATTTTTCAGTTTTTTCCTTTTTTTTAGTTTTTTTCTTTTTTAGTTTTTAGTTTTTTTAGTTTTTTACCTTTTTTTAGTTTTTTTTAGTTTTTTTTAGTTTTTTAGCTTTTTTAGTTTTTTTATTAGTTTTTATTTTTTTGTAGTTTTTGCCTTTTTTTATTTTTTTCAGTTTTTTTTTAGTTATTAGATTTTTACCTTTTTTTAGTTTTTTTTAGTTTTTTAGCTTTTTTAGTTTTTTTTTTCTTTTTAGTTTTTTTTGTAGTTTTTACCTTTTTTAGTTTTTTTCTTCTTTTGTGTTAGTGTGAAATAATTCAGACGTCATATGCGGACAAACATGACGTCACCTGATCCACAGATCCACAGATCCACACACAGACAACTTATTTTTATATATATAGATAGATAGATTTTTGAACGATTTTCTTAAATAGCCTTAATGACGTCATCTTCATAACAAACATGACGACATGACTAACTTCATGACGACATGACGACATGACGTCACTCGACAGATATAACCCACAGACAACTTATTTATATATATATAATACAAGCTGTTGGGGTGGTGCTTCGCGCCACGCCGACACTTAGTTGGTGGGGGGGTTCATGCCCCCCTCCCAAGCCCCCCGCGCGCGTAATTAGTTAGGCGCCATATTAGTTACGCGCCATTGTAGTTTTGTCCCTGTGTCCCGGTCGTCATTTATATTCCCTGTGTCTCGGTCGTGATTTGTGTCCGGTGTCCCAGTCTGTAATTTCTCTTTGAGTGTCCCGGTCGTCATTTATATTCTCTTTGTCGTCGTCATTATAAAAATTATATTCCCTGTGTCCAAATTTTTTGTTTTTTCCTTTTTTTCTTTTTAGTTTTTTTGGTTTTTACCATTTTTAGATTCTTTAGTTTTTTTCTTTTTTCTTTTTAGTTTTTTTTGTAGTTTTTACCTTTTTTAGTTTTTTTATTTTTATTTTTATTTTTTTCAGTTTCATTTTTCTTCTTCATTTTTCATTTTTTTTTCTTTTTTTAGTTTTTAGTTTTTTACCTTTTTTTTATTTTTTTTTAGTTTTTTAGTTTTTTTAGTATTTTCTTTTTAGTTTTTTTGTAGTTTTTACCTTTTTTATTTTTTTCTTCTTTTGTATTAATGCTAAAGCCAAGGTTCGAACCTGGTCCCGGTCGTCATTTGTATCCCGGTGTCCCGGTTTGTACATATATTCGTTTTTGCATTGGTATATGATGAAATTAATTTTTTGTTTTTTTCTTTTTTCATTTTTTTTTGGTTTTTACCTTTTTTTTCTTTTTTAGTTTTTTTTTGTAGTTTTTACCTTTTTTAGTTTTTTTGGGTACCTCTTTGACCTAGAACCTGGAACATAACGCTTTACCAACTCAGCTACTTCGGCCTGAATACATTTACCTTTTTTAGTTTTTTAATTTTTATTTTTTTTAGTTTTCTTTTTCTTCTTTATCTTTCAGTATTTTTCTTATTTTTAGTTTTCTTTTCTTTTTCAGTTTTCAGTTTTTTTAGTTTTTTTAGTTTTTTTAGTTTTTTTATTTTCTTTTTACTTTGCTAAAGCCAAGTTTCGAACCTGGAACTTCTCGGACCTAGAACCTGGAACATAACGCTTTACCAACTGAGCTACTTCGGCTTGAATACATTAGTTTTTGAATTGGTATATGATGAAATAATTCAGATGTCATATGTGGACAGTGACGTCACTCGACACACAGACACACAGACAACTTATTTTTATATAGATAGATAGATAATATATATATATATATATATATATATATATATATATATATATATATATATATATATATATATATATATATATATATATATATATATATATATATATATATATATATATATATATATATATATATATATATATATATATATATATATATATATATATATATATATATATATATATATATATATATATATATATATATATACATATTTTATATTTATATATTTTTTTATATATTTTATATATTTTATATTTTTTTATATTATATATTTATAAATATATATATATATATATATATATATATATATATATATATATATATATATATATATATATATATATATATATATATATATATATATATATATATTGTGTGTGTTTGTGCTGCAGCATTGGTGATTTCTCTTTTCATGATATTATTCCAGGTTGGATCCAGTGCTGGTGGAGAAATTTTTTTTTTTTAGTTTTCTCCCCGACAGACCTTTACCCTGGTCCAGGTTTTTAACCTGATATTGTTAATTATTGGTAAGATGGCACTTATGCAAATTTCATGTTCTTTCATCTTTTTGTTTATGTATTTATTGACCTATTGACCTATTGACCTTGGTATGTTTTTTGGAATTTGATTGTTGGATTTTGATTTGGATGTTGGTTTGTTTTGGATTTATTTTCAATGACTTTTTATGCAACAAAACACAAATTTTAGCCTCGGAACTCGGAACGATTTCTTAAAAGTTAGCAAGTGTAAAAGTCGTTGTTTTCTTTGCCAAGATCATTTTGTCCCACGGACTTCTGTTAAAAGTACATTGTATAATAAAAATTTTGCATGCAAGTTACGTGGTAATGTTAATTGTAGAACAACCAATGTAATTTACCTATTAGAATGTAATAAATGCTGCCTACAATGTGTGGGGGAAACAACTAATAATATATATAAGAGATTTTCTGGACATAAAACAACAGTTAATAATGAAAAAACTAATAACTATCTAGTTCAACATTGTCATAACGGTAAATGTTCCATATCAGATATAACTGTCACAATTTTAGAAAATTTAAAATTAGAAAATTTAAATAAAGAAGAGAAGAATAATAGACTACGTAAACAGGAGGATTTCTGGATCCATACTCTTGGTACAGCTTATCCTTTTGGGCTAAATGATCGTGTAGCAAAATATGGTGACATGTCTCATGTTGTTGTTAAATGTATTGATGGTTTTATGGACCATCCTTCTTTTACTTGTCCTACTAAACGTAAAAAACGATCGAGAGGACATAGGAAAAATAATAGAAAAAATGAATTAGATGTACATATGCTTTCTATAGATCTATGCCAGCTACTTGAATCTAGGGGTATGATTTCTGTAATAAAGTGTCTAAATAATTTATCCAAGAGGAATTTAATCAAACTTTTCTGGATTGTTAAGAATAATACAGCTCTTGATTATAATTTTAAAGTAATATGTGATACAATTTGCATTCTAACTAAAACATAATTTATTTCAAAAAAGAAAAAGTTCGATAAGATTAGTAATAAGGATAACAGATTATATTTACATATTAATTTTACTTGTAAGCAGATTGAAGATATTAATTTACCAGAAATTTTAAATCAGCGGCATGTGAAACAGGCCCTTCCTAGTAATTTAAATTATTATGATAGTCCAGTTTTAACTTATAAATTTTCAAAAACTATTTGACAAATTATTTTTAATTATAATTTAATACTAAAAAAACTAGATAGTGATATAAATTGGAAACCGGTTTGTAATTGTAAGCAACTTGGCCCATTTGTAAATCCTGCTTACAAACATGTTATAACAGGGAACTTGTCAATAATAAAGCAAGATGATCTTCAAATTATAATGAAAAAAGGGGCTAATTTCCGTCTTTCTCATCATCTGAAGCCATCGAGTGTTCTTGATGGCTTGGAAAATGATTTTGATTTATTTATTGATAAGTGGTGTAAGAAAGAGAATAAAAATAAAGAGAGTTTTCAAAGTTGGAAGAACTTAATTATTAGTAGAGTAAGAAATAAAATATATTCTAACTTAAAAAATAGTAACACTAAATCATTTTTTTATAATGCGAAGATTAAACAAGCAATTGCTAATCTAAAGAATGAATTTGTAATTGTGCCAGTGGATAAAGCTAATAATAATTTTGCCATAATTTGTCAGAAGCTGTATTGTGATATCTTTAAAAGGGAGTTATGCACAACTAATGTTTACGAAAAGGTAAATATAGAGGATGAGAATTTAATTGAAAAGACTGAAGAAATACTTTTTAAAAATTTTAATATTAAAATAAATGACAATGATAAAAAGTTCCCTTTCCTATATTGGACTGTAAAATTTCATAAGAATCCCCCTAAACCACGGTTTATTGCTGGAGCAGCTAAATGTCCAACCCGCATTGCTGCTACTGACCTCTCTTTAATTTTAAAGGAAATTGTAAATAAACTTAAAACCTATTGTTCTGGTATTAAACAATTTTCGAATTTTAATCCATATTGGAGTGTTAATAATTCACTGCAGGTGATAGATTCTTTAACAATGGTTTCAGCTAAAAGAATTGAGTCTTTCGATTTTGCAACAATGTATACTAATTTATCACTTAATTTAGTGTTTGATAATTTAAAGACTGTTATAAAGAAATCTTTCCTCTTATCTAGTAAAAGGTTCTTAAAAATAGACATTATAATAAAAATGCTATATGGACAAACTGCTTTAATACTACAGTTAACTTGAGATGTTACAGCTTGGATATGATTTTTGAGTTATTGGAATTTGTTTTATACAATACTTATATAAGATTTGGGGGTGATTTGTACAAGCAAATTATGGGAATTCCCATGGGGGGGAATGCCATTTATAGCTGACTTGTTTTTAAGTCAACTAGATTATAAATATATGATGGATAAGAATAATCCAATTAATTTAAAACATGCTTTGTCAAATAATAAAAGATATTTAGATGATATTTTGGTCTTAAATTGTAAGGATTTCATTGATATTTCTAAAAATATATATCCATCAGAGCTTATTCTTGAGTCTAGTCATAGCGCTGGTCATGAAGATCATTTCTTAGATTTAAATATTAATATTTGTGATAATAATAAATTAAGTTTTAAAATGTATAATAAAACGGATGATTTTGATTTTGAAGTGATTAGTTTCCCATTCCCTGAAAGTAATATACACTCAAATATCACATATTCAGCGTTTTACTCACAGTTACTTCGTTATGCAAGGATTTGTAGTAATTATATTGATTTTAAAAATAGATGTAAAATCTTAAGCCAAAAATTGATATCAAGAGGTTTTTCTGCAAATAAATTAACTCGGCAATTTAAAAAATTTAGTTTTCATTATAACGAACTTTTAAATAAATATCAAAAGAATTATCTAGAAATACTTAAAGAAATTTTTAACTAATTTCGGAGGTTCGAGAAATGTTGTCACAGCGCAATTTATTTTGAATTGTGTTTCTAATTTAGTGGATTTTCTAAAAAATTAGCCACATGGTAAAGATGAATTCTATAATTGTTTAGTTCATTCAGGTTTTTTGCAATGTGTTAATATTTGTTATTTTGTAAAATTTATAATATTTAGTTTACCTATTGTTGCTAAAGGGAGGGATATATTAACAGGATAAGCTTGTTTTGGTTTTACTTGGTTGTTTTACATTTGCTGGGTTTTTTTTTCATAGGCATGTATTTTGGGGGTGATACCTGACGCGGGGACGCCATGGATATTCTGTGGTAGCCACAACACTGTGCTGGGTAGAGAATTTAGAGTGGCGAAACCCTATATAGGCCAGTGTATTCTCCTGATGAGCCCTTATGTTGGGTGTTGCCTCTGAATTATTTGTCTATATTATTTTTTCTATTGTTTGGTAAATGACGACTTATACTTATTAATGACATGACTGCTTGTCCATGGATTATTTTTTATGGTTGATTGTGTGTGGCTATGCTGTTTGACCTATGTGATTGCATGGATGAGTAGGGTTAAGGCCTGATTCAAGTGCTGGTCTATATTAATCACTAATTTAGGGAAACAGTCTTCCTTTTCTCCTTCTGTCTCTTTTTTTTTTTTTTGTGTGTGTGTGTGTGTGTGTGTTTGTGCTGTAGCATTGGTGATTTCTCTTTTCATGATATATATATATATATATATATATATATATATATATATATATATATATATATATATATATATATATATATATGTATATATATATATACTAGCTGTTGGGGTATATACTAACTGTTGGGGTGGCGCTTCGCGCCACCCCAACACCTAGTTGGTGGGGCGCTTCGCGCCCCCACAAGCCCCCCTGCGCGCGTAAGTCGTTACGCGCCATATTAGTTACGCGCCATTGTAGTTGCGTCCCTTTGTCCCACCTGTGAATATAGAACTTAGACTTGTAAAGGACTGCCTGGTCTCGAATCTTGGTCAAAACAATATTGTTGATTTCGTGGACGTCTATATTTTTGGGTGCGAGAATCGCTCTTTCACTTAGCCATTTATTATTTTTATAATTTTTTTAGAATATTCGGAAATACTTTTTCAATCAATTCATTATTGGACGTCACTAAATTACAGAAATCAGCAGGTAGTTGTATACGTCCTGAAATTGAGTCAACTGGGAGCTTTCCGTTTCCAATTGCCAGCAATTGATCTGAAAATGTTTGACCAGAGTCATCGTTTTGCAATCGGACACGCATATTTGTAGTTAATTTTAATGTTTTTACGTGTGCCCATAAATTAGAATTTTTCAGGCAAGCATTCATTTCGTCTGCAGGAGTTGATCTAGGTATTATAGGTAATGTTTGCCTGAAATCTCCCGCAAGCAATATAAATGTGCTTCCAAAGGGTTTCGACTTCCCTCACAAATCTTTCACGCATTGATCCAGAGCCGATTTTTTGTGTGCCATTGTGCACTCATCCCAAATAATTAGTTTGCATTGCTGCAATACTTTACCCATCCCAGATGATTTGGAAATATTGTACGTGGGAGTTTCTGTAGAATGCAAATTCAGAGGCAATTTCAAAGCGGAATGAGCAGTTCTTCCACCAGGCAGCAATGTTGCGGCTATTCCGGACGACGCAATTGCCAACGCTATATCATTTTTTGATCGAATTGATGCCAGAATCAGTTTTATCACAAACGTTTTACCAGTACCTCCTGGCGCATCCAAAAGGAAAATTTCTCCAACGTTGTTATCGACACAATGCATTATCGTATCATAAATGTCTTTTTGTTCCGATGTTAACTTGGAAATGTTATTTTGTACATACGACAATAGATCACTCGTACTGTAACTTTGTTCACGATCCAATTCTACACAAGTCGAAACAGCTGCGATACGGTTAGGTGAAGGCATTCCCAAATCCGGAAGAGGTTTGTTTGCCATACGTACGCACAAATCTTCTATAATAACTAAAGTGTAGTTATAAATTTCTGATGTAAAATCAAAAGTCATATCTGACGTCTCTAACTGTTTTCGATGGAGTATATCTTCAGACATTTTTGACTTGTATTTTTCCCATAACTCTGTAGGAGCTGATGGAGAGCAAGTTGTCAAAATGATGCCAAACAATGCACGAATTTGATTTGGGGTTGACGTTTCGCACGCGTCATTGATGCAGTTATCCCAGTGTTGGTCATTCTCTAATAAATTCAGAGCTTGGCATGCACTACGGTAAGTGTCATGTATAGTACCGTTTACAGTTCTCAAATACTCAAAGGATGTCGGACCGGGTACATTCACCAAAAGCAGGCGTAGAAAAAAGCATTCATGTTGATTGGGGTGAACGGTGTAGAGTCTTCCTATCGTGGTATCTTTGAAGATGGTAGGTTGACCGTCGACTGACTTACCCTGTTTTCGACGTTCAAATACTTTATTTTTAGTATTCCACGTGTAATACGAAGGAGCTTCAGTATACAGCAGTTTTTTTACAAAAGAATCATTTTTGCAAAGCGAAAAGAAAGCTGTTAATTATGTATCTGGTGGATTCAGGGCTCTTTGTTGCACGTTGGTTTCCGAGAAACAAACACGTTGACCATTCTGTAAATGTACCGCTAAGTGAACAACAGCTGGACTACGTTCATGTATCGGAAATGAAAGAATTCGCCAAACAGCTTCATTACTGCTTATGTATCTTCCAGCCTGATATTGTACGATTTCGTCGATATCTTTGATTTTGGGCTGCAAGCCAAAAACTGCCATGTCACTGCCTTTGTTGACGTATTTACATATGTATTTGATTGCCTTTACGGAGTTACAGTATTAAACATTTATGTGTGCATTAAATGTTTTTGATAATAATGGGGAATATGGAACAGCCCACTGGTTATCTACTTCGATGGTGGTACCGTTACGCTTCTTTATTATTGCTGTTTTACCGCTATCTTCAGTAGATTTTCTTCTATATTGTGGGTAACCATCATTGCCAGTAATAGTGTTGGATACTAAAAGTCGACGATATTGCTTTGTGCACCTTCCTTTGGCCATGCATGGTGAATTTTCGTTCAGTGCACCGCAAGGTCCATGTATCATATTTTTTACAATAATATCATGTAACCCGTTATCGACATTTTCATCAGGTATTTCAGCGGAAATCACATCATCAATTTCCTTCGAAGTATTTTATTTATGTAGCCATATTAGTATATGTGCGTGTGGCAAACCTCGTTTTTGCCATTCCACTGAGTACATCCAGCATCGCAGTGACCCAAACACTTCAAGTTTTACCATGTAGTTTATCAGTGATTTCAACTTTTGCCGGAAGACACGGGCCGTAATGTCATGTCTATGAACCGCCGATCGTCCTTGAAGTAAAAGCTGCAGTATCTCGTCCCAAGATTGATTACATGTAAATGTGATAAATAAATCTGGACGACCATAGAGATGAACATACGCAATAGCATCTTGAGCATATTCATGCATATGACGGGGACTGCCAGCATATGACGAAGGTAAAATTGTTAATCTTCCAACGTTTGTGGTATTACCGTCATTTATAACTGCATCTCGCAAATGAATGTATTGTTCAGAGAGGAGCTTGGTCTGATTCAGGCGGATATATAGCAAACGTTCTGATTCAATTTTAGCATACATATCAACGACAAATCGGTGAAACAATTCACGGCATTTTAAAATATAATTTTCTTTATCCTGCCTAATCATTAGACTATAGGAATAATAATGCATTGCACTGCATTTCTTATTCATTTCTTTGTTAGTGGCTGGATTCATCAATTTAATATTAAAGTGATAGCCGTCGGCTCCATCCCAAAAAATGATAGGATATTGTAGGGCATCGTAGCATCGATGAGTTTCAGCAATTCTTAACAACTGAGCGTTTCGCTTATGAAGAATAATATCTCGAGGTAAAAACTGATCACCGACCATAACGGTTGCCACTTCGTCGATAGTTGGAGCATTGTATCTACGCACATGTTGGCAAGGAGGCGTTTTGTCAGCGGAAATAACAATTTTATGCGTATCAGTAGGCATCAAATCGATGGCTGTTTTGGACAGACGCACTAAATTATTATTTTCGTAGAAAAGATGTTGCAATTGGGAAACAATTGTCCTTTCAACGTTGGGAGAAATTTCGCAACGTGCATTCAATTTAGAATTTCTATCACTGATGAAGTACAATTGTAAAAATTTATGATTCTCGCCTGAGAATGGTAGAAGGGACCCTGTTCTATGATAAATTTGCCCTTTTACTTTGAAAGTAGACATAAATTGATCTGGATTTTCGATTTGGGCTCCAAACGACGTCATTTGGAATTATGAGTTGTATTTTCTGATTTGTGACAAAAAACACTTAGATTCTGACGTAGTTCCAGTAAAGAAAGTCTTCAATGGCTCTGGTGGTTCTGGTACCTGAATGCCAGGCGATAACTTTCAGGTTGCTCTGATTCCTCGGCACGCTTTCTTTTCTTACTTTCTCTATCAGCAGCAAGCCTGATTTCTTGCTGTTCTTGTGATTCCTCGGCACGCTTTCTTTTCTTACTTTCTCTATCAGCAGCAAGCCTGATTTCTTGCTGTTCTTGTAATTCCTCGGCACGCCTTCTTTTTTCACTTTCTCTTTTAGCAGCAAGTCTGCTTCCGCGTTGCTCTGGTAGTTCCTCGGCACGCTTTCTGTTCTTTCTTTCTCTATTAGCCTCAAGCCTGTTTCCTTGCTTTTCTTTTGATTCCTCGGCACGCTTTCTGTTCTCTCTTTCTCTATCAGCCTCAAGCCTGTTTCCTTGCTGTTCTTTTGATTCCTCGGCACGCCTTCTTTTTTCACTTTCTCTTTTAGCAGCAAGTCTGCTTTCGCGTTGCTCTGGTAGTTCCTCGGCACGCTTTCTTTTCTGACTTTCTCTATCAGCAGCCAGTTTTTTGGCATAGACTCTTTGAGCATCTTCATCGGCTTTTGCCATGGTAAGTTCATCAGTCATTGTAAACTTAAACATTAATAGATTTCTACGTGAACATATGTCTTAAATATCTTGAATGACGTCACCGTCAAAGCAAAAATGACGACAACTCATTTCATGACGTCAGTCAACACAGAAACATGACATCACCTGATCCACAGACAGACACACAGACAGACAACTTATTTTTATATATATACTCGCTTCGCGCCCCCCCAAGCCCCCCCGCGCGCGTAAGTCGTTACGCGCCATATTAGTTATGCACCATTGTAGTTGTGTCCCTGTGTCCCACCTGTGAATATAGATAGATTTATATATGTGTTTCAAACTACGCAAAAATTGCGAATAAACAACATTCTTGGCTTTCCCATTGTCTGTGCATATGCAAAGCCGTATGTACTAATAATGACGTCATATACAAACGCTCTTTTACAAACAAACAAACATGCATCCACATAACTCGTTTTTATATAGATAGATACAATACAAATTAACTGCGTAAAACTTGCGAATAAACAACATTCCTCGCTGTCCAATTGTCGCTGCATATAAATACATTGTCAGATTTACCGACCCTCGAACATGCAACGTACAATTGTCCATGGGAAAAACAATCAGGATTAAGATCTATACCACATTTTTCTAATGATTGACCTTGAGCTTTGTTAATGGTGATTGCAAATACTAATCGAATTGGGAATTGCAATCTTTTAAATTGAAAAAGAAGATCCGTTGGAATCATGGGAATGCTAGGAATAAGAACAGCCTCACCCTCATAAGGCCCTGTCAAGATTGTGGCCTCTATTAGGTTTTCCATTGTTTTTTTTTACGGCAAGTCGCGTGCCATTGCAAAGCTTTGGTGGGTTGATATTTCTTAAAAGTATTATTGGTACGCCTATTTTTAGTTGTAGCACGTGTGGTGGAAACCCTGAAGGATCTATGGAATTTAAAAATTCAGATGGATAATTACCCGCTTCATTTGGTTCCAAAACTGTGTCGACTGACTTGTAAAGGACTGCCTGGTCTCGAATCTTGTTCAAAACAATATTGTTGATTTCGTGGACGTCTATATTTTAGGGTGCGAGAATCGCTCTTTCACTTAGCCATTTATTATTTTTATAATTTTTTAGAATATTCGGAAATACTTTTTCAATCAATTCATTTTTGGACGTCACTAAATTACAGAAATCAGCAGGTAGTTGTATACGTCCTGAAATTGAGTCTACTGTTTGACCAGAGTCATCGTTTTGCAATCGGACACGCATATTTGTAGTTAATTTTAATATTTTTACGTGTGCCTATAAATTAGAATTTTTTAGGCAAGCATTCATTTCGTCTGCAGGAGTTAAACTATGTAAAAATTGCGAATATACAACATTCTTGGCTTTCCCATTGTCTCTGCATATACAAAGCCGTATGTACTAATAATGACATCATATGCAAACGCTCTTTTTACAAACAAACAAACATGCATACATACAACTCGTTTTTATATAGATAGATAGATAGATAGATAGATAAAATACAAATTAACTGCGTAAAACTTGCGAATATACAACATTCTTCGCTGTCCAATTGTCGCTGCATATTAATAGATTGTCAGGTTTACCGACCCTCGAACATGCAACGTACAATTGTCAATGGGAAAAACAATCAGTATTAAGATCTATACCACATTTTTCTAATGATTGACCTTGAGCTTTGTTAATGATGATTGCAAATGCTAATCGAATTGGGAATTGCAATCTTTTAAATTGAAAAGGCAGATCCGTTGGAATCTTGGGAATGCGAGGAATAAGAACAGCCTCACCCTCAAAAGGCCCTGTCAAGATTGTGGCCTCTATTAGGTTTTCCATTGTTTTTTTACGGCAGGTCGAGTGCCATAGCAAAGCTTTGGTGGGTTTATATTTCTTAAAAGTATTATTGGTAGGCCTATTTTTAGTTGTAGCACGTGTGGTGGAAACCCTGAGAATAATATCTCGAGGTAAAAACTGATCACCGACCATAACGATGGCCACTTCGTCGATAGTTGGAGCATTGTATCTACGCACATGTTGGCCAGGAGGCGTTTTGTCAGCGGAAATAACAATTTTATGCGTATCAGTAGGCATCAAATCGATGGCTGTTTTGAACAGACGCACTAAATTATTATTTTCGTGGAAAAGATGTTGTAATTGGGAAACGATTGTCCTTTCAATGTTGGGAGAAATTTCGCAACGTGCATTCAATTCAGAATTTCTATCACTGATGAAGTACAATTGTAAAAATTTATGATTCTCGCCTGAGAATGGTAGAAGAGACCCTGCTCTATGATAAATTTGCCCTTTTACTTTGAAAGTAGACATAAATTGATCTGGATTTTCAATTTGGGCTCCAAACGACGTCATTTGGAAACATGAGTTGTATTTTCTGATTCATTTATATTCCTTATGTCCCGGTGTCCCGGTCGTCATTTATATCCCCCTGTTTTATATCCCGCTTATTTTTCAGTTTTTTCCTTTTTTTAGTTTTTTTTTTACTTTTTTAGTTCTTTTAGTTTTTACGTTTTTTAGTTTTTTTTAGTTTTTTAGATGAATTTTTTTTTTAGTTTTTTACCTTTTTTTCTTTTTAGTTTTTATTGGTTTTTACCTTTTTTTAGCTTTTTATCTTTTTTATTTTTTTTTATTTTTATTTTTAATTTTATTAGTATTCTTTTTCTCTTCTATTTTTCATTTTTCCTTTTTTTAGTTTTTTTTAGTTTTTAGTTTTTTAAGTTTTTTCCTTTTTTTAGTTTCTTTAGTTTTTTTAGTTTTTCGGCTTTTTTATATTTTTATTAGTTTTTAGTTTTTTTTTGTAGTTTTTGCCTTTTTTTAGTTTTTTCAGTTTTTTTTTTAGTTTTTAGTTTTTTACCTTTTTTAGCCTAACCAGGATTTGAACCTGGGACCTTCATTCTCCGTTCTGACACCCTCTCTCACCGAGTGACTACTCCAGCATGTTCATTTTGGTGTTTTAAATGGTATATTATTAACCAAATTAATGTGTTTTACAATATACTAACCATCGTCATAACAAAAATGACGGCAACTAATTTCATGACGTCAGCCGAAACATGACGTCACCTGATCCACAGATCCACAGACCCACAGACAGACAGACAACTTATTTTTATATATATAGATATATATATATATATATATATATATATATATATATATATATATATATATATTTTGAACGATTTTCTTAAATACCTTTAATGACGTCATCGTAATAACAAAAATGACGTCAACTAACTTCATGACGACATGACGTCACTCAACAGATATAACCCACAGACAACTTATTTATATATATATATATATATATATATATATATATATATATATATATATATATATATATATATATATATATATATATATATATATATATATATATATATATATATATACTAGCTGTTGGGGTGGCGCTTCGCGCCACCCCAACACCTAGTTGGTGGGGGCGCTTCGCGCCCCCCCCAAGCCCCCCCGCGCGCGTAAGTCGTTACGCGCCATAATAGTTACGCGCCATTGTAGTTGTGTCCCTATGTCCCACCTGTGAATATAGATATATATATATATATATGGTTTTAACTACGTAAAACTTGCGAATATACAACATTCTTTGCTGTCCCATTGTCTTTGCATATAAATAGATTGTCAGGTTTACCGACTCTTGAACATGCAACATATAATGGTCCATGGGAAAACAATCTGTATTCAGATCTATACCTCATGATTCTAATGATTGCCCTTGAGCTTTGTTGATGGTGATTGCTAATCGACCATTCCCTGTCCCGGTGTCCCGGTCGTCATTTACATCCCCCTGTTTCCCCCGGTGTCCCCGTTGTAGTTGTGTCCCTGTGTCCCGGTCGTCATTTATATTCCCTTTGTCCCGGGTCCCGGTCGTCATTTGTATCCCGGTGTCCCGGTCTGTATATACATTCGTTTTTTAGTTTTGTTTTTCTCCTTTATTTTTTTCCTTTTTTTTTCTTTTTTAGCTTATTTAGATTTTTAGATTTTTTAGTTTTTTTTATTAGTTTTTAGTTTTTATTTCTTTTTAGTTTTTTTGTCCCGGTCGTCATTTATATCCCCCTGTTTCCCCCGGTGTCCCCGTTGTAGTTGTGTCCCTGTGTCCCGGTCGTTATTTATATTCCCTGTGTCCCGGTCGTCATTTGTATCCCGGTGTACCGGTCTGTATATACATTCGTTTTTTAGTTTTGTTTTTCTCCTTTATTTTTTTCCTTTTTTTTTCTTTTTTAGTTTATTTAGATTTTTAGATTTTTTAGTTTTTTTATTAGTTTTTAGTTTTTTTTTCTTTTTAGTTTTTTTGTAGTTTTTACCTTCTTTTTAGTTTTGTTAATTTTTTTTTTTACTTGTGTCCTGGTCGTCATTTATACTCCCTGTGTCCCGGTGCTTTGTTGATTGCTAATCGAACATTCCTTTTGTCCTGGTCGCTTTCTCTTTGAGTGTCGTCATTTATTTTTTTCTTTTTTAGTTCTTTTAGTTTTTACCTTTTTTAGTTTTTTTTTAGTTTTTAGTTTTTTTAGTTTTTTACCTTTTTTTAGTTTTTTTAGTTTTTTTAGTTTTTTAGCTTTTTTATTTTTTTTATTAGTTTTTAGTTTTTTTGTAGTTTTTGCCTTTTTTTTAGTTTTTTTAGTTTTTTAGCTTTTTTATTAGTTTTTAGTTTTTTTTGTAGTTTTTGCCTTTTTTTAGTTTTTTTAGTTTTTTAGCTTTTTTTTTTTTTTTATTAGTTTTTAGTTTTTTTTGTAGTTTTTGCCTTTTTTTAGTTTTTTCAGTTTTGACGTCACCTGATCCAGTTTTTTCAGGTGACGTCACCTGATCCACGATCCACAGATCCACAGACAACTTATTTTTATATATATAGATAGTTTTTTTTTTTTTTACTTATGTCCTGGTCGTCATTTATACTCCCTGTGTCCCGGTGCTTTGTTGATTGCTAATCGAACATTCCTTTTGTCCTGGTCGCTTTCTCTTTGAGTGTCGTCATTTATTAGTTTTTTCCTTTTTTTTTAGTTTTTTATTGGTTTTTACCTTTATTTTAGCTTATTTTTCAGTTTTTTCCTTTTTTTTAGTTTTTTTTTATTTTTCATTTTTTTTAGTTTTTTACCTTTTTTTAGTTTTTTTAGTTTTTTTAGTTTTTTAGCTTTTTTACTTTTTTTATTAGTTTTTAGTTTTTTTTTGTAGTTTTTGCCTTTTTTTAGTTTTTTCAGTTTTTTTTTTAGTTTTTTATTGGTTTTTACCTTTATAGTTTTTTTAGTTTTTTAGCTTTTTTATTTTTTTTATTAGTTTTTAGTTTTTTTTGTAGTTTTTGCCTTTTTTTAGTTTTTTCAGTTTTGACGTCACCTAATCCAGTTTTTTCAGGTGACGTCACCTGACACATCCATCCATCCATCCACAGACAGACAGACAACTTATTTTTATATATATAGATATATATATATATATATATATATATATAGAAGATATATATATATATATATATATATATATATATATATATATATATATATATATATATATATATATATATATATATATATATATATTTATATATAAGTTGTCTGTGGATGTGTCTGTCAGGTGAGGTCATGTTTGTGTGTTGACTGACGTCTTGAAGTTAGTTGTCGTCATTTTTGTTATGACGGTGAGGTCATTTAAGATATTTAAGACATCCGTTCACGTAGAAATCTATTAATGTTTAACTTTAAAATGACTGATGAACTTACAATGGCAACAGCCGCGGAAGTTGCTTAAAGAGTCTATGCCAAAAAACTTGCTGCTGATAGAGAAAGCCAGAAAAGAAAGCGTGCCGTGGAATCAAAAGAACAGCAAGGAAACAGGCTTGAGGCTGATAGAGAAAGAAAGAACAGAAAGCGTGCCGAGGAACTACCAGAGCAACGCGAAAGCAGACTTACTGCTAAAAGAGAAAGTGAAAAAAGAAGGCATGCCGAGGAACTACCAGAGCAACATGAAACCAGACTTGCTGCTAAAAGAGAAAGTGAAAAAAGAAGGCGTGCCGAGGAATCACAAGAACAACAAGAAATCAGGCTTGCTGCTGATAGAGAAAGTAAGAAAAGAGAGCGTGCCTAGGAATCAGAGCAACCTGAAAGTTATTTCCTGGCATTCAGGTACAGCCCAGTCGATGATTATAGCTTGAGTAGAAGTGTTCAAATCGAAACTATGTCTAAAATTTGTCCCTATTGCAAGGCCTTGAAATACAATGGTGAAACAATGGGAATGTGTTGCGCCTCAGGAAAAGTCAAACTTCCACTATTGGCAGCACCACCAGACCCATTGAAGACTTTCCTTACTGGAACTACGTCAGAATCTAAGCGTTTTTTGTCACAAATCAGAAAATATAACTCATGTTTCCAAATGGCGTCGTTTGGAGCCCAAATCGAAAATCCAGATCAATTTATGTCTATTTTCAAAGTAAAAGGGCAAATTTATCATAGAGCAGGGTTCCTTCTACCATTCTCAGGCAAGAATCATTAATTTTTACAATTGTACTTCATCAGTGATAGAAATTCTGAATTGAATGCACGTTGCAAAATTTCTCCCAATGTTGAAAGGACTATCGTTTCCCAATTCAACATCTTTTCCACGAAAACAATAATTTAGTGCGTCTGTTCAAAACAGTAATCGATTTGATGCCTACTGATGCGCATAAAATTATTATCTCCGCTGACAAAACGCCTCCTGGCCAACATGTGCGTAGAGACAATGTTCCAACTATCGACGAAGTGGCAATCGTTATGGTCGGTGATCAGTTTTTACCTCGAGATATTATTCTTCATAAGCGAAACGCTCAGTTGTTAAGAATTGCTAAAACTCATCGATGCTACGATACCCTACAATATCCTATCATTTCTTTGGGATGGAGCCGAAGGCTACCACTTTAAGTGCCACCCCAACAGCTAGTATATATATATATATATATATATATATATATATATATATATATATATATATATATATATATATATATATATATATATATATATACATATATATATATATATATATATATATATATATATATATATATATATATATATATATATATATATATATATATATATATACTAGCTGTTGGGGTGGCGCTTCGCGCCACCCCAACACCTAGTTGGTGGGGGCGCTTCGCGCCCCCCCCAAGCCCCCCCGCGCGCGTAAGTCGTTACGCGCCATAATAGTTACGCGCCATTGTAGTTGTGTCCCTATGTCCCACCTGTGAATATAGATAGATATATATATATATGGTTTTAACTACGTAAAACTTGCGAATATACAACATTCTTTGCTGTCCCATTGTCTTTGCATATAAATAGATTGTCAGGTTTACCGACTCTTGAACATGCAGCATATAATGGTCCATGGGAAAACAATCTGTATTCAGATCTATACCTCATGATTCTAATGATTGCCCTTGAGCTTTGTTGATGGTGATTGCTAATCGACCATTCCCTGTCCCGGTGTCCCGGTCGTCATTTACATCCCCCTGTTTCCTCCGGTGTCCCCGTTGTAGTTGTGTCCCTGTGTCCCGGTCGTCATTTATATTCCCTGTGTCCCGGTCGTCATTTGTATCCCGGTGTCCCGGTCTGTATATACATTCGTTTTTTAGTTTTGTTTTTCTCCTTTATTTTTTTCCTTTTTTTTTCTTTTTTAGCTTATTTAGATTTTTAGATTTTTTAGTTTTTTTATTAGTTTTTAGTTTTTTTTTCTTTTTAGTTTTTTTGTCCCGGTCGTCATTTATATCCCCCTGTTTCCCCCGGTGTCCCCGTTGTAGTTGTGTCCCTTTGTCCCGGTCGTCATTTATATTCCCTCTGTCCCGGTCGTCATTTGTATCCCGGTGTACCGGTCTGTATATACATTCGTTTTTTAGTTTTGTTTTTCTCCTTTATTTTTTTCCTTTTTTTTTCTTTTTTAGTTTATTTAGATTTTTAGATTTTTTAGTTTTTTTATTAGTTTTTAGTTTTTTTTTCTTTTTAGTTTTTTTGTAGTTTTTACCTTCTTTTTAGTTTTGTTAATTTTTTTTTTTACTTATGTCCTGGTCGTCATTTATACTCCCTATGTCCCGGTGCTTTGTTGATTGCTAATCGAACATTCCTTTTGTCCTGGTCGCTTTCTCTTTGAGTGTCGTCATTTATTTTTTTCTTTTTTAGTTCTTTTAGTTTTTACCTTTTTTAGTTTTTTTTAGTTTTTTAGATGAAAATTTTTTTTAGTTTTTTCCTTTTTTTCTTTTTAGTTTTTTATTGGTTTTTACCTTTATGTTAGCTTATTTTTCAGTTTTTTCCTTTTTTTATTAGTTTTTAGTTTTTTTGTAGTTTTTGCCTTTTTTTAGTTTTTTCAGTTTTTTTTTAGTTTTTTATTGGTTTTTACCTTTATTTTAGCTTATTTTTCAGTTTTTTCCTTTTTTTTTAGTTTTTTTTAGTTTTTAGTTTTTTTAGTTTTTTACCTTTTTTTAGTTTTTTTAGTTTTTTTAGTTTTTTAGCTTTTTTATTTTTTTTATTAGTTTTTAGTTTTTTTTGTAGTTTTTGCCTTTTTTTTTAGTTTTTTTAGTTTTTTAGCTTTTTTATTAGTTTTTAGTTTTTTTTGTAGTTTTTGCCTTTTTTTAGTTTGACAACTTATTTTTATATATATAGATAGTTTTTTTTTTTACTTATGTCCTGGTCGTCATTTATACTCCCTGTGTCCCGGTGCTTTGTTGATTGCTAATCGAACATTCCTTTTGTCCTGGTCGCTTTCTCTTTGAGTGTCGTCATTTATTAGTTTTTTCCTTTTTTTCTTTTTAGTTTTTTATTGGTTTTTACCTTTATTTTAGCTTATTTTTCAGTTTTTTCCTTTTTTTTAGTTTTTTTTTATTTTTTATTTTTTTTAGTTTTTTACCTTTTTTTAGTTTTTTTAGTTTTTTTAGTTTTTTAGCTTTTTTACTTTTTTTATTAGTTTTTAGTTTTTTTTTGTAGTTTTTGCCTTTTTTTAGTTTTTTCAGTTTTTTTTTTAGTTTTTTATTGGTTTTTACCTTTATAGTTTTTTTAGTTTTTTAGCTTTTTTATTTTTTTTATTAGTTTTTAGTTTTTTTTTGTAGTTTTTGCCTTTTTTTAGTTTTTTCAGTTTTGACGTCACCTGATCCAGTTTTTTCAGGTGACGTCACCTGACACATCCACACATCCACAGACAGACAACTTATTTTTATATAGATAGATATATATATATATTTATAAATAAGATGTCTGTGTGTTTGTGTGTGTGTGTCGAGTGACGTCATGTTTGTGTATCGACTGACGTCATGTTTGTCAACTGATGTTGACAAACATGAATGTGTCTGAATGACAGACACACAAACAGCTTATTTAAAAATAAAGAAAACTAAAAAAAAGTAAACAACAAAAAAGGAAACTAAAAAAGACAAAAAGACAAAACTAAGGAAAAAGAAAAAAAGAAAAAAGATAAACTAAAAACGAAAAAAAACTAAAAAGGAAAAAAACTAAAAACATAAATTAGGTAAAAAACTAAAAAAAACTAAAAAGAGCAAAAGGAAAAAACTGAAAAAAAACTAAAAAAGAAAAAAAGAAAAAAATAAAGAAAGAAAAAAAAACAAAGAAAGAGGTATTTCCGAACATTCTGACCAATTTGAAGAATCATAAATGGGTAATTAAACGAACAATTTTGGCAGCCAAGAACAAAGACGTCCACCAATTCAACAATATTATTCTGACCAAGATTCGAGACCAGGCAGTCATTTACAAGTCAGTCGACACATTTCTGGAGCCAGATGAAGCGGTTAACTCTCCGTCAGAATTTTTAAATTCCTTGGAACTCCAGGAGATCTCTAGGCGTACCAATAATACTTTTGCTAAATATTAACCCACCAAAGCTTTGCGACGAATTAAAAACACCATCAACAAAGCTCTAGGATAATCATTAGAAGAATGTGGTAGATATCTTAATACGGATTGTGTTCCCATGGATAATTATATGTTGTATGTTCTAGAATCGGTAAACTGGACAATCTATTTATATGCACAGACAGTGGGACTGCGAAGAATGTTTTATATCCACAAATTTCACGCAGTAAAAATTAGTGCCTTGCATTCGTGTTGCTTTGGGGGAGGGGTTGGGCTTGCGGCTCAGAGAAAAATTACCAAAAGAAAGCTACTCAAAGATTTTTCCACTTCTAATCCTGTTTTATTTGCGTTGCTTTTTTTTCAGTGAAGTGATAGTTTTTGTCAGAATGGTAAGCGTTTTAAGCTTCAAATTCACTAATTATTTTTATCACAAAAGCTTTTTGCTGTTTTTCGTATTAGTTAATCAACAGTCCTGATTGGTTTAAAGCAGAGGTGGTTTCAGGGGGAGGGGCAAAGGGGCCATTTACCTCTGTCGCAGAAGTTTCAGGGATACACAATTTTAAATAAATAAGCTAACGGTTTTATCCTTTTGTGATTGTAGAAATTTTAATTTTATTAAAATAAATTAGAGGATATATTTATGAATAAAAGTAATTAGCAAATTATTAACGATTCGGTAAAATATATTTAAAAACAACTAAACAATAATAATTAGGGAACTAAATAAAAATGATTAATGAAAAGTATACCATTTAAATCAAAAAGTAAGAAACAAATCAATAATTTATAAATTTAAGATAATTTTAATAAATGGATATTTTGTTAAAATTTGACCTGAGAAATGTGTAGGCCTAGTAAACACCTATACTTGAACTGCAGCAAAAATAATCTCTCTAGTAAAACTTATATTTGTGTATTTGTCCCTTAATTAGACATTTCGGATATTTTACATATTATTAAGTACTGGAGCAACTATTCCATAACACAAATTTTAAGACAAATACCTAATGTTGTTCTTCATAATTTAGAGTTTAAAGGTTTCGATCTTCTCACAATGAATTGCGAACATTTCGCACACCTAGTCAGGAATGGTCGTGCAGAATCGCTACAAGTGAAACAAGCAGAGGTGAAGGCAAGACAAGTGAAGGATTTTCTTACTGTAAGTTTTTTTTTTGCTGTGTTAGTTCGAGATATAAAATGAAACGTTACAGGTGTCTTTTATTGCTTGTGGGTATGTTTCATTATCCTTCTACTAGCTTAATATAGAAAAATGAGTGCATCAATTTTATTGAATACGATCCTATTTTGGAAGCCTATAGCATTTCTAGTAGAGGTATTTCAAATTTGACAGTGACAAGCTTTAAGAGGATTACCGGTATACCTTATTGATTCCCTGAAGTTTTTGTTAAGGGAATCCATTTAACCAACCAAAAAATGTGCTTGTCCAGAAGTAGCGTTGAGCTATTAGAGATGTTTTTTCAAACGTAATTTGCTTAGAATCCTGCTGCTTGTCGTAAATGGGAAGTTTCTCATAAACTTCCATAATGGGAGCTTGTCATAAATGGGAACATTTCACAAAAATGTTGTTACCCGCCTTTCACTGTCCATGACTGAGATTTTAGTGTCTCATTTTAGAGTGCTCGGAACTCTGATCCAGACGTTAAAAAAAATTGCATCAGATTCCCAATATTACCTTCGAAAACAGGGTGCCCGAACTGGCAGGTCCGTTTACCCTATTATTTTGAAACTGTCTACCTACCGGTTTGTCCTTCAGAGTGTGAAAAGTTGCGCTTCCCGTCTCAATCATAGAGTAGTAGATACAGGTTTATGGGAAAGGGTTACCCCTTTACCCCTAATAAGTTGTGTTTCGTTTAGACTTAGATTTTCAAGAGAAAGTAGCGCCTTGAAGTTAGAACTTTGGCCTCATAATGCTATATTTATACATTATTAATTATAGTGTTTAATCATTATAGTTTTATAATTTGTTTCGGCATGGGAGATTCATATAAATATAAAGCAAATTAGACGATTCCACGTAGAAAAATTCTTGTAATTTCGCCGATACGTAATTTGCCAGGGGAAAATTGTAACACATCCAGGTGAAATTCTACCCTGAATTTTTTTTTTGCTAATGTCAAAAAAGCAGAGACCGCTCCCTATTTTGCCAGTATCACAGTTTAAAATAATGGAATGAAATAGGCAGGCGCATCTGATAGTGCAATAAAAACTAAACATTTTCGCTAAGCCCTCTCAGAAATAGTTCTTAATAGCTCATAAATTTAACTGAAAAAAATGCGCTAAGAACAACCCGAAATATTATCTGATAACACTCTCAAAAAGTATTGCAATATATAGGAGCAGTTCAAATATAGGTAATTTCTTTAAAGTGGTTTTTCATCCTGCATGTCAATTATTGCAGCCAAATTGGAACTGACAATTCATTTAATCATTCTATTATCCCCGAACAGGGGATTCTCCCTGGGTAAAATAGGTCATCATGTAGGTTGTAGTCGCCAAATCATAGTTTTAGACAGGCTTTCATGGTCCAGCTAGCTAGCACACCAATCCCTTGAGGGGGAATTCTTTTCGAGTCCTACTGTGGATAAAATCTTTAGATAATAAATATTCCTTGAGAAAAAATCCATGAAAAACAAATATCTTAAAAGTATTCCGTAATATACAACGTGCATTACGCAACACCCCACATGCATGTCCTCTATAGTTACAAGCAGGGATCCCACACGGGGCCTGAGAAAATAGTTTCACGTCTGAATGCGTCATCCTTAACATAAAAAAGATTCACTCTTACGTAAGAACCAAAGAAATCTTGAAACGTCTTGAACAAAAATGTCTTAAAAAAGTCTTAAAAATGTCCTTAAGAAAATGAAGAATAATATCTTGAAAATGTCTTAAAATATATTGAAAAACATCTTCAAATAAATCTTGATAACCCCCTCCCGCTTATCTAACTAATTCTAGCACGGCCTGTTGTGTAGCAATAGAAAAAAACTATTAGATTACGTTTGCATCGTCACTATGAGATTCTGAAGTTAAAAAAAAACTATTGAGTAATTAATATATGCTTTGTTTAGAAAACATTCCCTATGACGTAACATGTAACTTCGTCAAACCCTGATGTAATTACCATTGAACTTGAATTACTGCCCATTTGCATAGATATAGCCTACACTACTGACACCACAGAGGATTTTACACCTAAGCAGATTCCTGACGTCTCCTTCAAAAGCTGGGTGTCCGAACTGGCACCACTTCAACCTGCTCTTCTGAAACTACCTACGTCTGGGTGTATCCCCTAGGGTGTAAAAAATTGTCCCTACTATATAAGTATAGTGGTAGATACAATATCTACCACAAATAGTGGTAGATACAATATTTTAGGAATGGGGCAATAACAAGTTGTGTTTCTTTTTTATATAGCTTTTTAGGATAAAGTAGCGACTTAAAGCTAGACTTGTAATTTCATCGTGCGTATTTTTGCAATTATTATGGTTTTAAATTTATTCGGGCTTGGGAGATTACGTATAAATGCAAATTAACTTACATGAATGCAAGGTAGAAAAGTCTAGTAATTTTGAAAATGTGGAATTCTAGTAATTTTACAGATATGGAAAATTGTAATACATCAAGGGGAAAATTCGCCCCCAGATATACCGCTAACTTCACAAAAACAGAAACCAGTGCTCCTGATTTTATGCTTCATATCGGTCCATCTCTCTTTTATCCTGAACGGATAAAAACGTTAGAAAGTATTTTGACAAAATATTCCTACAGATCCCTACATTAGGATCTTATTCAGGAGTAAACATTCAGTGTAAAGTTTTTATAATTATAGTTAATCAACGTTGATTTTTTGGACGAGGGCACGTCTAATTTTCCTTGGGATTGAATTTCCTATAAGGGAGGAACAGTGACCTACTTAATATCGTCTCTTTAGTGTAGAACTAGGAATCAATGGAGTTTTATCTAAAATATTAAACAATTAAAGCCCCCACCTGCAGAGTGGATGGACATTGAAATTTTAATCTTCTGTCTGTCTGCTGAAGGCTCAAGTCCTACTATTGGTATAATTCAAGTTTTGGCTTGGGGTGGGGGTTAGGTGACCCTGAAAGCTCAGTCCCCTGTGGTATAGAGGCAATGGACCTTTGAGGCCCGAGCCCTGATCTAGTTGGGTCTGCGTCACTACAGATTCTGATTATAACTCCTGGCAAAAGCGTAAACGTTTCTACTGAATTTAGAATTCAGCTGACCATTGTGCCTAATATAGCTAAACAACAATGTTGTGGTGGATATACAAACGCTCTTGGGCCCTTCGCTAACGGCCAAGTGTACCTTACCACAAACTGTACACTATGATCAGCGATAAATTGAAAGCAAATAACTAATGATCTTAGTCTCATTGGGGATTGCATTTTGGTGGAACAAGATAGATTGAAACAATTATTTTGATGAAAAAAGAGCTTCCAATGACATTACGTATGCTACTTAAAACTCACTGCTGTACCAATTCCCCTAAATCCAACACAATTGTTCACGCTCCTCTTACTTTGCCTAAATCCACTTTAGTTTCACTCTTTTCCACCTCCCAAGAAGTTCCAATTCTCTGTAAATTGGTGTACATGTTTCCACCGATTAAGAGATGACCTTCTTTTTGTTTGGTCCTAGATGATGACCAAAAATTACAGTCCTTGGCAATATGTCATTTTCGTGCTGTAAAATGTCCTATTCATCTTAAATTTGTTTTTCATTACAACCCTACAAAGTAGGATTGACTATTATTTTTCCTATTACTTGCTGTTTGACTAACAGCTAGTCCAACAGATATCTAAAAATACTCGTAGACAATTCTCCTAGAAAAAAAAGCAGGTCTTCGTTTTCCCTCTGAAGCGCCCATGTTTCACAACCAAATTTGAACCGTAGCTTTGAATATTCTAGTCTTGGTTCGCATACAAATTTGTTCGCAGATAGAATTTTTCTATCAAGTTGTTTGACAAAATGAAAAACCGTTCAAATCAAGGAGGCACAGTATTACTTACTTAGATTTAGGTCCTCCCACGCCGGAGGGTGCAAAAGGCAGCAACAGTGGTTCACCCGACGACCTGTCCTGAGCCCATGACCAAAACTCCTCCATCAAAGACCTCGTCAACTTTGCCTCCTTCTCTAACATCCTCCCAGTGGTCATTTTGGGTCTCCAGAGTTGTGGAGTTCAGGTGCTGTACAACACCATACGTCATGAGGCAGCCTTTCATCACCCATTCACACCATGTGCCCCCAATACATCCAACATCGCTTTCTAATGACTTCAAGGATAGGGGTATGATTTGTCATGCTAAAAATCTCCTCAATTCTTATTCTCTCCGCTAAATATGTATTCAAAATAGATCTTAGATCTTACTTATCTCCGTTATTCCTGGTCTTGTTGAGGCCAGCCAGATCGGCTCTTCTCACACATTCCGTTTGGAGTTCCTTGATTCCGCGGCACTAAAATCTGCCATCGCTACAGGTCTGCGCTTGGGTTACGAGTCTTTTAAAATATAGGAATACAGGAAATTGCCCAGACGGTGTCTTGGATGCCAAAGTATCCGTCATTCATTAGCTCACTGTCCATGTGCCCCGAATGAGATGAAGTGCTCTAACTGTTCTGGATGCCATTCCAATACTAAAGACAATCCTTGCTTAGAGGCTCCGAAATGTACCACCTGCGGTGAAGCTCATGTTTCCTATAGTGTGAATTGCCCAGTGATCAAACGCACTCTGAACTCTTCTCCAAAAGGAACCAAGCCAGTATTTTAAGTTTTGCTTCTCTCAATATTAACGACAAGAAAGACGAAGACTTGTTAATTAATGAATTATTAGTCCATAACCTAGTGTTCTTGCAAGAACATCTTTTGACCAAATCGAACGTTTCTAGTATGAAGCGATCTTCTGTCCTCCATTTTTTCGCGAGAAGCCAAGAAAACTACAGGCCGCCCTTTCGGTGGGCTTGCAATTTTTTTCCGTTCCCCATCAAAGCCCTCTATGATTCATTGTGATGATAACATCTCAGCGATTCAATGTGATAGTACCGCCTTTATAAACGCTTACTTACCTTGCAATCGACGTTCTATAGCATCGTTCACATCTTTCGCTAAATGTTGCTCCAGTTTAAAGTCTCTACTCGAAAGTCTACGTTTGAAAGATCTAAATTGGGTTTTAGCTGTTGATCTTAACTGAGACCTTCTTGGTACCTCCGATAGATCAATCCTCTTGCTAGAATCACAACTTAGCATATATCACCTGGCAGTTAAGAGCCTCCCATTCACGTATATTCATAATAGAGGCTGTTCAAAATTGAACCTGGATCGCGTGATCTCTTCCAGTTCCAGCTTAATATCATCGATTATCAGGGTGGGCGAAGAGAAGATTGATGACGATCACCTTATTCTTAGCTGTAATTTGTCCTGTGAGCTATCTGGCAAAACACTTTCAGCTCAGCCGAAGTGGCATACGAAGTTGAACTGGGATCGTGCTAATGTCCCACTATGCCTTGCTACGCTAACTCCTTTACTTTCGACCATAAAAGTGCCATATCACCTGCTGCAAACGTCAGTGTCCTCGTCTTCAAGTAGAGTTGACCTAAATTGCTATTATTTTCAAATTGTCAATTGCCTTAAATCAGCTTCGAAAGCTGCAGTGCCTGTGGATAAAGCTAGGATTGGTACAAGAAAACCTAATTGGAACGTTGATCCTGAAGTAAAATGTGCTAACCAAAAAGCCAAATTTTGGCTACATATGTGGATATCATGTGACCGACCTTCGTCCGGAGCTGTTTTCTCTGTGAAACAAAAGTGTAAACTTGAATATAAGGCCAGTTTGAAGAGAGCACGCTTGAATGCATGGCCAGGCTTCACCGATAAGGCCTCCGGGAATAAGGTTATTAATAGTGAGAAATGTTCCCCATCTACCCTATCTTGTCTCCAGCTAGCTAATTTTGAGGATCATTATAAGCGTGTGTTCAGTGTATTTAATAGTTTTCTTCAGTCTTTTTATTATAAGTTGCCTAAACCGCTTTTACCATATCGTCTCCTGCAGGCTCATGTCCAGCCTGTAGCAATATCTGAAATTAGCGGGGCCTTAAGAAAAATTAAGCGTTCAAATAGTCTTGATGGCGACGGCCTTTCTTACCGATTTTTTGCTTATGATTGTCCTGCTCTACTTAACCATCTACAAATATTTTTCCAGTCTTGCTTAGCACAGTCGCTTATTTTTGATAGTTTCCTTTGTGACCGTGTAACGTCTATTCAAAAGCGAGGCAAGGACCCCACGTCATGTGTGAATTATCGCCCCGTTACAGTATCGTGTTTCTTAAGTAAGTTGCTTGAACATTTGTTACTACCAGAAATTGAGTCGAATTGTGATTTTACGCCTTTTCAATTTGGTCTTCGGAAAAGTTTCAGTTGCTCCAATGCACATCATGTTTTAAGCCGACTCATGAAAGATGCCATAAAAACTAAAATGTCTTTATACTGTCTTACAGTTGATATTTCTGGAGCTTTCGACAATGTTGTGCACTCTCAGGCTTTATTTTCCCTTGCGTCTTCAGGTGTGAATCCTTCCGTACTAGGTTTATTGTCTATTGTCTATTGTTTTATTGTCTTGGTATTCAAAGTCTAAAATTCAAGTTACCTGGAATGGCCAAATATCTGACCCGTTAAAAATTAATAAAAGAGTTTGGCTAGGTGCCGTATTGTCTCCTAGCATATTTAAATGCGTGCTTGCATCGTGCCTGCGTCCCCTTAGAAGTTCTGTTTTTTACGTTAATTGGTTTGTCTTCTTTTGCATATGGATATGACGTTCTTCTTGTTGCCCGGACTCGCTGTGGATTGCTTTCTAATTTTAATATATTAAACAATCAACTATCTAAGATTGGACTGTCAGTTAATGCGTCTAAATGCGAGTTTATTTGTTTTAATAACACTTATGCGGTCGCTCCATTCGTTACTGGGACTGCAGTTCTACCATGTTCTTCTTTAGTTAGTTGGGTTGGTCTGTGTTTCGGCCCAACACTTTCCACTACCTGTTCATCCCTAGTGAATCAAGGCGTGAAAAACCTAGGCGTCTCTTACGGAAAAATATCCCCAAACAAAAGTTGTTACAACCGCAACGGTTTGTGCATGATTTATAACGCTTATTGCGCTCCTGTGCTTTTGTTTTTATCAGGCATGGCTCATCTGTTTCGTAAGGAAGATCGACATACTCTACGTACGGCTTATTTCAGATATTGCAAATTCCTCCTCCGGCTTCCTAGATGGCACCGAAACAAAAAAAATAATTGCTCGATTTGGTTTAATTGATGTGCCTTCTCGGATTCGGTCTTCCAGTGATGATTTATGTAAAAAGACTATGAACTTCATTGACGTTTATGAACCTCTGCAACCTTTTTTCCATATTGATACTGGTTAAGTAGTCCATGTTGTCTTTTGTTAGTTTGAATTTTTTTTCTTCCCTGTTTATCGTTTTGTTTTTGTTTATTTATAATACTCCGTACTTTGTGTTTTTTATACTTTTACGGGTAATAAAATTCATTCATTCATTAGGCAGTTATTATCGAATGTCCGCAGTCGTTTTGCTAGTTGCGCAGTGATGCTCCAAGTTTCACAGCCATATGTAAGGACGGAGAGGACATAGCTATTATAAATTCTAAGCTTTAGCTACTGGGAATATTTATTATTTCTCCAGACATTTGTAAAACAATTGAAAGCAGACCCAGCCAATATTATTTGGCACAAAATTTTTCTTTCAGGATTAGCATCGCGTAAGAATGCCGCCAAGACATTTGAACTCTTTCCGTGCTTCAATTTCCTCGCTGTTGACCAAGAGTCCTTCAGCTAAGTCAGGAATGATTGCATTTGACATTGATTTAGTATTGTTAGCGTTTATAGAGAGTCTAACAGCATTCGCCACACACCCAAGTTCATTTATGTTGTGTTGTATAGCTTCTGATTCGTGAGCGAAGAGTGCAATATCATCCGTAAAAGCACCATCATAAAGTATTCTTAATGTGTTTAATTGTAGACCCTTACTGAAGCTGCATCCCCGAAGCACAAAATCTATGACTATGGCAAATAATAGTGGCAATAGAATGCATCAGTGCCTTACACCTGACTGAACAGTGAACCAGTCAGTTAAGTCACCCTCTGTTTGTACTGCGCCCATAATATCGAGTTATAGAGTTTTAATTATATTGACAATTTCGATTGGGATCCCATAATGCATTAAAATTTTACACATTGTCTCGCAGTGTATCGATTCGAAGGCCTTGAGAATGTCTATAAATACTGTGAGTAGTTGAACTTGCCATTCATTAAATTCTTCGAGCAGGACTCTCAGGTGAAATATTAGGCCACAACACGGTCTGTTTTGGCGGGATTCATGTTGTTCATCTCTCAGAACTTTTTACTTTGAATTATATTGAGAATAATTTGGTAAAAAATTTTGCTACCAACTGATTGTAAACCGATTCCTCTCCAATTATCACATTTAGTATTTTGTCCTTTTTTGAAGAGTTTGACAATTACTGCCTTTGACCATTCACTCGGGACTTTTTCATCATCCCAAACACGCGACAAAAGTTTAAACATGGGCACTTCTAGGGTGTTACTACCATATTTCAACAGTTCTGGGGGTTTACCATCGTTACCGGCTGCCTATCTGTTTTTTGAAGTTATTAGAGCCTCTTTTACTTCACTCAGCATGAGAGGTTCGGAAAAAATTCCAAGATCGAACAATATTTCTTCACGGATTTTTAAAGAAGATCTGGGAGGCATTTGATTTAAAACCTTGCTGAAATACTCCATTCAGCGTCAGATTATGTCATCCGTCTGGTTTAATAAGATGCCTTCTTTGTTTTCAACTTGGTTCGAAGAAGCCTTCGAAATACCCGCAAGCTCCTTCTTTATAGGATACACAGTACGACTATCTCCCCACCTGGTGGCTACTTCAGTCTGATCATCTATAGTTTCGAGGTACATCCTCTTGTCATTCCTAGTCCGTGTTTTAACTTGTTTATCGAGACGCTTATGCTGCGCTTTTAAGTAATCTAGATATTCTGTAGTGCATGTCGTGTTATCCTCATGCCTATCGACGAGAATTTTGACTTCTGCCCTTTGATCAATGATATCCCAGGTACTTTCAGATATCCACTGGTCTTTCTTCTTCCTATTATATCCCACAAGTTCTTGTGCCACTTATTTCAGGGATTCGACGATCTTTTCCCATTGATTATTAATTGACAACTCTTCCCTTAGCATAGAAAACTTATTTGACAAAGTAGATGTGTACTTTTGTAATACATTCGGATCTTACAGTTTTCTCACATAAATTGTTTTCATTGACCACTGGGGCTTTATGACAGTTTTTGGGGGATTAACAATCAAATAATATGTTCAAAGACCTGAATGGGGTTCATCGAAACTTTATTTGTCAAGGTTGATGTATAAGCTAAGAGATTTTTCCAAGCCAGTCCAAGCATTCTGGGAATTAAAAAAATAAGGTATTCCTGACCATTTCCTCGAAAATTAGAACTCTAATCTATGTTAATAAACATATGAAATAATAAATATGTGTTGAAGAAGTTGCAAAAGAATAAAAAATGTTCCATACATTAACGAATTTATCGAGATTCCACTGATTAAATATTAATTGCTTCCTTTTGATCAACGATTTTAGCAGTGAAACCGGATTGAATATCAGGAATCTGCATAGATATGTCCTTTAAATCAGTGCATCAAACGGCCTGAAAATGAGTTTATAATCCTTCTTAATTACTTTCTTATTGTTCCCTTAGAATTCAGAAAAATGGCTATAAAGATATAGAAAAGTATCAATTTGCGTGCTTTCTTCTTATGCCATGGCTTCTTAGTTCCTCACTATTGGTCTTCATGAATATTTTCTTGCTAAATTACATATGTATATTCTGAGTTATGTTTTAGGACGAAATCTAAAATACTAAAACTATTTTTAGTATTTTATTTAAGAGACGTTTTTAAACAAATAATGTTCTTTTTATCGTTTTACTTTTTAGAATAATTTCAAAAATCTATTAAAGATTGGTAAAAGCAAAAAAAACATAATTAAAATCCTATCTTGTTAGCTATATCTTATGGATTACAAGATTCTTAAATTCAGCAAAAAAGTAATGTTTTTGAAACAAGGAATAAAATGCAAATAAAACTAACAAGCAAACTGAAAAAAATTAATGCACAAATTCTGCAGTGGAAGACTTTATTCCAAGATTAGTAAAGATTACACGAGGAAATTTTGATTTAATTTGGTTATCCACTTGTATTTTTAATTTCTATAGATTCTGATTGCTTCTCAAGCTGTTCTCGCATTTGTCAAAGGAATACTTAGATGAGCTACGTTCTTAGGAGTTCTACGACTAATTCAGTTGAAATATGACAATATAACTCGCTGACTTAAAAATTGAACCCGGGCACGTACACGGGATTTTTGGGGAGGAGGTGCTTCGGAAATGGCAAACTTTAGCCTATTTCGGATCTGATGTATTAGGATCACATTAAAAGCCAATTTTTTGCATGCATGTGTTATTATCAAAATGCAACTTTTCAATAAATGAGGTATATTATTTATAAGTTGAATGACCTTTGAACTTTTGAAGTTGTGAGTTTTTGGGAAGTGTGATGTGAATAGGGCCTACCGCTCTATTAGCTCCTATTGAAATGAGACTATGACTAGTAAAAAGCCGAGTAACATTTTCCTAGTTAGTTTTTTTTCCGTCAGTTGCTTGATTGTTTTAATTTTTGCCTTTTTTTAAATGTTAATTTTTTAATTTTTTTTTGTTTTAATTTTGTCTGCAGGGTGTCCTTATTCCAACTTTTGGTGCCTTGAAATTTGGTCCATCTTCGGCAGCATTAACTTTTGGCGTTTCAACGGTCCTTCATCTTAGCAAAGACTATTCAAATACAAATTGAATAAGTGTTGGATATATAAACAGAGGTGACGAAACTTTTTATTTTTAACTTCTTATCAGCAAGCTTCTTTATGTTTTATCGCATTGTATCCAACAAATAAATAAAGTTATTATAAATACACCGTTGTTTAATTCGAGTTGCATTTACACATCTTAATAGCGACTTTGTACGTAGCAAACATTATGGCTGTATTATGTCCCAATAATAATAAAATTGGCGGACCACTGTGGCCATGGACATTGTAAGTGATATATTGCTTATAATACTCCCCCCTCCCCTTCCTCTCACGCACTTACGTTTTCAGCCAATAGGTTAGAGTGAATTTTCACTAAACATTAAGATAAATTTTTATTTCCAAATTGTGTGCAAAAAATGTGATCCAAAAAGCTTCAAATTTTACTTTAAATATATCAAGTAAGCTTGTGACGTCCACTTCCTCCTTAGGACTTTTTCTTTTGCCTTCTTTGAGGCTGGAGTCTCGGTGATTTTACACCCTAAGTGAGGAACCACTTAGAATCACATTATTCAAACGAGCAATATTCCGTGGGAAATCCCGGCTGTAAAAAAAAGTAAATAAATAAAAATAAAATAATAAATGCTGCCATAGTGACACCACAGACAGCTAGACTGAAAAACAATGAAGGATAAACTGAAGTGACCGAAGGATGAAAAGCAGAAAATATAATTTTCAGTCTGTGGGTAAGAAATGCAAAACAAAGTAGATTTTAAGGTCACAGTAAAAGCTCTACTCTAGGAAAGAGTAGACAACAGCCCATAGTAGTCAAAGTTTAAAAATGTGTTAAGGAAAAGAAATTGTCTGGCTTCATCCACAACTGACTCATGAATGAGAACTGGTAGGATAAATTGATAACTTTCTTGTCCAACAAGGAAACTATTTTACATGCTTTATTTCAAGTCTGCACTCTTCTAACAGCGATATTCCATTTCTTTTATCCTTCCAAATAGTACTCGACATCTTCTTTTACTAAATATTTAGCTCATAAATTTTGTTATTGTTTTTGTCATACCAATATAAAACTGATTTGAGTTTTTACTATTGGTAATTATATAAAAGACTTGTTTTTTTTTTGTTTTTTTTACCGTTTGCAACCAGATGTCAACTGTTGTGTTCTGTTCAAACGTATTGAATCAGAATTTTTTTTTTGCGCGAGACTTGGAAAGGATATACAACTCTGAAAACGTAAAAAGAGCAAGAACTTGAAAGTTAGCTTCAGAATTTAGGAAGTTTTGAGAGGTCCGAAAGATCCTAAGTGGAAATGCGGTGTCGTTTCTTACTGATAATATATCTGGCTGGAATGAAAAATGCAGAAGTGGTGCCCCAGCCTTTGTCAGCTAACGCCACGCTTCGATGTATGTCATAATTGTCAATTACTGTGGCTATATTACAGCCAGGATCACAGTCCCCTCAGTGATCATTGTCGTGAGGTATTTTTTCTATACTACTGGCAATGCAGAAAGGAATCATTATTCTGTTAAAGTCTGATACAAAGAAAAAGACCAAAATGAACTCACATCTTTACTTTTGGCCTAACTCACCAATTTTATCAGAACAAACCCTAATTGTTGCAAGGGGTACGGTTAAAGTGACCAATGAAGCTTTTATAGAAAGTGACAATGGTTGTCATTTAATAACACTCACAATATAAGATGCCTAAGAAACAATGAGGAACAAAAAAGTTTCAAGTATGTCTACTTCGGTAAATACACCGTGTTTGGATGAAGGGACAAACGATTGGCAACACAGAAGCGTAAATATAAAGCAACATGAAAATACCAAAGCCCACGAAAATTTTTGAAAAAATATTTTAAATCGCGCAGTTTTGATCTACTCATAACAAAGCATTGAGTGAGTGTTGACAAACAAGAGCCAATAGCTCATATGGCACTTGTGACGAAGTCGGAACCTAAAATTAGACCCGGTAGTAGAGCTTTCGACTTTGCTGTTAGTCTAGAAGCACTGAACTCACTAAAGCACCGGAAATATCCTCCCCCCCCCCAACCAACTCCCCCAACGAGATTGAATTCGGTGCGGTTATGCCAATCACATACCTAGAACTTGTGCTTATTGTTTGCATGAAGTTTCACCTCGACATCCCCACGCTAATCGTTTTCCAACATTTCCAGTTTCCAAGAATTCCATTTCCCCCATCCACACCCAATGTCCTTGGATCTGAATTTGAATTAAAAATAGAGCATCTTAGACATGTGACCTTCTTATATATCAAGTTTTATTAAAATTCGATCACCCATACGTAAGATAGACACATCAATCTATAGATCAATTTTCACGATTTCCGCTCCCACAAGCCAACCCATGGTTTAATCGAGGAATACTAATTTGATCATGTATCTAGTTTCAAATCTTCTTCATGTAAAAATTGAAATCTTCCAGAATTCGAATCCAGTACTTCTCTCATTCAAAGCAAAAATCATACCACTAGACCAACGTGACACAAATAAGAACAACAATCATTTGTTTTATCGCAAATAAAACTCTTCTCAACTGTCTCGTCCACTAGCACCCCCCCCCCCAGATGGTTCTTTTTCATTTATTTCTCATTTAATCTGGTTTGGTCCCAAGTTTCCAAGGTTCATCCTCCTAGCTTGTCTAGAAGTATCCAAACTAGCAAAACCTGAACCGATAGACAGACCGATGTACAGACTGACGGACAGAAATTGCAATTGCTATATGTAATTAGATAAAAAAAAAACTATTTTTTTTAACTGAAAGTAAGGAGCGACATTAAAACTTAAAATGAACAGAAATTACTCCGTATATGAAATGAGTTGTTCCCTCCGTAATCCCTCGCTCTTTACGCTAAAGCTTTTAATTGTTTTAAAAAGCAGAATTGTGGCAAAGAGTCAAACTTTAGCGTAAAGAGCGAGGGATTGCGGAGGGGACAACTCATTTCATATACGGAGTAATTTCTGTTCATTTTAAGTTTTTAATGTCGCTCCTTACTTTCAGTTAAAAAAACTAGTTTTTTTTTGTAATTTCTGAACGTTTTTGAATCAATACTTGTTTGATTTTGGCTCTCCACACATAAATTCTTAAAATGAAACTTGTATATTAATTCCTTTTTTGGCTAAATGGCTTTCTCTTAGTTTTGATCAGATGATTTTGAGAAATAAGGGGTGGGGAAAGCCTAGTTACCCTGCAATTTTTCGGTTACATAAAAAGGCAACTATAAATTTTAATTTTTAACGAATGTTTTATTAGTAAAAAATATATACGTAACTTAAGAATTAGCTTACGTAACAAACTTTTATATTCTTAAATTTTTATTCTTAAATGTATATGAGGGAGTTTCTCCCCTCGTCAATACCTCCCTCTTTAAGCTAAATCTTAAGTTTTGTCCCAATTCTTTAAGAATGACCACTGAATCCGAACGGCTGTAGAATAAAGTAATTTAAAAAATAAAAAATAAAAAAATAAAGTATTTTAAGGACTCCTCATATACGTAATAATCTCTGTTCATTTTAAGTTTCAATGCTGCTCAATACTTCCAATTGAAAGAACTTTTCCATGTTTATTTTTTCATTGTTTTTTTTTATAGTAATTTTAGAAAATCCTGTGCCCTTTTCATTGAATTTTTATTCCCCCATGATATATTTCTCCAAGGAAAGATCCTCCCACATAGCTCCTTCTCCTCAACCCCACCCCCAAAACCAAAAACAAATCCCCTGAAAACGCTGTACACTTCCCAAACCATTATTACATGAAAACACTGGCCGAAATTTGTAACTTGCAGCCCCTCCCCCAGGGCCTGTGGGGGAGTAAGTCATTCCCAAAGACAAAGTTTTTATGGTTTTTGACTATGCGGAACAAAATGGCTATCTCAAAATTTTGATCCGTTGGCTTTGGAGAAAAAAAGCGCGTGGGAGGGGGCCCAGGTGCCCTCCAAGTTTTGGTCACTTAAAAAGGGCACTAGAACTTTTCATTTCCGTTAGAATGAGCCCTCTTGCGACATTCTAGGACCACTTGGTTGATACGATGACCCCTGAAAAAAAAAACAAGCACCTGTGATTTGTCTTCTGACAAAAAGTACGCAATTCCACATTTTTGTAGATAGGAGCTTGAAACTTCTACAAAAGGGTTCTCTGGTACGCTGAATCTGATGGTGAGATTTTCGTTAATATTCTATGACTTTTTGGGGTTGTTTTTCCCTATTTTTTAAAATAAGGCAAATTTTCTCAGGCTCGTAACTTTTGATGCGTTAGACTAAACTTGATTAAACTTATATATTTAAAATTATCATTAAAATGCGATTCTTTTGATGTAGCTATTGATATCAAATCCCCATTTTTTAGAGTTTTGGTTGCTATTGAACCGGGTCGCTCCTTACTACAGTTCGTTACCACGAACTGTTTGACTTGGTAAATATCAAGTGTCGTAATAATTACTTGGATCTTGTGAAATCCATCGCTAAACTTGATGACAAGCTAAAAGAGCAATTCAGTCAATTTTTAAACAGAACAGCTTTTAGAAAAACCATGAAAATTTGTGCGAACCAGTTTATGGAGCTCATGGTGAAGCAGTAGTTTTGGAATATCATATTGAAATAAAAACTTAAATATTTTATCTGTGACTTTTCAAAGATAACGGTGATATTATACTCCTTGGACTAATTGTCTATGGGACTAAACTCCATGTTTCCCTTTGTTTTTTGTTGTTTGTTTCATTTCAAAGAAAGCAGCTGAGGTAGGTGACTAAAAGATTAAAGAGATTTTGGGGAATGAATAGTTGATTTAATTCCGAAAAATTCTTGTTCATCTGTCTCTACTACTTTCTTTAAACTAAAGAAGACAGTTCATTTTCAAAGTAACAGCTTGGAAAAATATTTTCGTGGCCCTTAAGAGCGAAACTAGATTTTTTTTTGGAAGAGCTGGAGTATATAGTTTTAATGCAAGTCTGCGTAAGGATATGAGGAACGGAAACACAGGCACTATTTTTGAAATTTCTAATTGAAATTATGCAACTTCTCGAATATATCGTTACTGACATATCCCTCAGACTCTCTGTGACAAAGTCTACGTATTTTGTGGGAAAGTTTTAAACATATGGGAAGGAAAGCTTCTTTTAATAAAAATTTAATTGACATATTTAGTCTCGTCACCGATGATTCACAAAGAATTTGTAAGATCTATTTTGGATGTAAAAAAAGAGAAGAATTAAAATTTATTTTAAGAACAGAATTTATCTCATGAAAGTAAAGAGTAAAGTTAAATATAAAAAAAATAAATGCTGGTTCACAATTTTCTTTTTTTTTTCTGGCAGAAAATTAGGAGAAGGCTCATTCAGTTGGATATCAAAAGGTCTAACTCTCTTAATAATAGTGATAAATGTAAAGATCGTGGACATAACGATCAAAGCACCCCTATTTTAGGGCTCTCTAGCAAAGAAAGATATTTCTTCTGTATATTACTCTTTTTAACCTGGCCACTTCGTCAACAAGAATTGGTTAGAAAAAAAAGAGGCCTCATTCGATCGGAAATCAAAATTTTAGTTTCGTTCTTAAGAATCAATAGTGATGTAGTTAAAGCAAGATGAATTTTCTCACAAAACTGGATGTCCTTGTGCATGTTGGTGTGAAGTCTATGTTTTGTGTTCCAGCATATAAGATTATATAGCGTGTTGATTATTGGTAAAATGTGATAAATTAAGGAAAATTCACGGATTAGATACATGGATATCCAAGTGCATTCAGGCAAATGTGTTTGTGAAGAGGCCTGACGGTTTGACTCCAAAATACTCATTTAGTGATCAAACAGTTCATGGTAACGAACTGTTGTAAGGAGCCGGCTCAATAGTAACCGAAGAGTAACTGAAGCTCTAAAAAAACGGAATGTGGATACCAATAGTTGTGTCAAAACAATCTTATTTTAATGTTGATTTCAAATATATAAGTTTTATAAAGTTTAGTTTTATCCATCAAAAGTTACGAGCTTTAAAAAATTTGCCTTATTTTAGAAAATATGGAGACACCCCCTAGATAAGAAGAACCACTGAAAATCAGGCCATCAGATTCACATAATCAGAGAACCCTACTGCAGAAGTTTCAATCTCCTATCTACAAAAATGCGGAATTTTGTATTTTTTTGCCAGAAGACAGATCAAGGATGCATGTTTATTTGTTTGTTTTATTGTTGTTGTTTTTCCCACGGACAATCGTCTCAACCCAGTGATCCTAAACCGTTGCAAGAGGGCTCATTCTAACGGAAATTAAAAGTTTTAGTGCCCTATCTAAGTGACAAAAAAGATGGAGGAGACCTAGCCCCGCTCCCAGGCACATTTTTTCCCAAAATCACAAGAACAGAATTTTGAGATAACCATTCTGTTATGCTTAGTCGAAAAACGTAATAAGTATGTCTTTGGGGACGACTTAATCTCCCACAGGAGGGTCTGCAAGTTATAAACTTTGAACATTGTTTACATATAGTAATGGTTATTAGGAAGTGTGCAGATGTTTTCAGGGTGACTTTTTCACTTTGAGGTAGGAGTGGGATGGGGGAAGGGGAGGGGTTATGGGGGATGATCTTTCCATGAAGGAATTTATCATGAGGGTGATAATTTTCATGAAGGGGGTGCAGGATTTTCTAGCATTATTAAAAAAAAAACAAAAAACAAAATAATTTTTTAAACTGGAAGTAATGAGCAGCATCAGAACTTAAAACAAACAAAAAATACTATGTATGTAATGGGGTTCGTCTCCTCCACAATACCTTGCTCTTTGCGCTAAAATATTTTATTAATTTCAACTATATAATCTACGGTCTTTATGATTCAGGGTTCATTCTTAAGGAATTGGGACAAAATTTAAGCCTTAGTGAAAGAGCAATGTATTGACGAGGGGGTGAGCCCCCTCATACACATAATGAAAATAAAAAATATAGAAGTTCATTACGTAAGTTAATTCGTAAGCTACGTATATTTATTACTAACAAAAAATTTCGTAAAACAAAAAATCTATTAGTATTTTTAAGTAATCAAAAATTGGAGGGGAAATAGGCCTCTTCCTCCACCCTTTTGTAATCAAAATTTTCCGATCAAAATTATGAGAAAGCCATTTAGCAAAAAAAAAAGTAGGCTAATATGCAAATTTTGTTTTTATTATTCATGTGTGGTGAGTCAAAATCATAACATTCATTAATTCAAAAACATTCAGAAATTAAATAAAAAAAGTAAGTTTTTTTAACTACAAGTAAAGGGTGACATTAAGACTTAAAACGAACAGAAATTATTTCGTATATGAAAGGGGTTTTACCCTCCTCAACACCTTGCTCTGTACGATTCCAAGAAACTTGTTATTTTTTATTTAATCAAATACCAAAGATCAACGACCTTATGAGAGTCTGCGGAGATACACATCACAGTTTACTAGTTAATGATTCAGTGGCATAAATTATACCGTATGATATCTGAAGCACTCTTTTGTTATTAGTCAAAACATATAAGTTTTAAATTTTCGATTTTGTTTTACTTGGCCCATCTGTTTGTATTTAATTATTCTTTATTTGCCTTCTTTCTAAACCATTTTTTCTTCATTCCTTTTTTTTGGTTAAATCTGCTTATAAGTCTTTCCAAATAACAGCATTGAAAGAAACTAACTTGGAATGAATGAATGAATGAACTTAGTTACCCATAAAAGTATAAAAAACACAAAGTACGGAGTATTATAAATAAACAAAAACAAAAACGATAAAACAGCGAAGAAAAAAAAAATCAAACTAACAAAAGACAACATGGACTAATTAACCAGTATCAATATGGAAAAAAAGGCTGCAGAGGGTCATAAATGTGAATAAGGTTGATAGTCTTTTTACATAAATCATCACTGGAAGACCGAAACCGAGAAGGCACATCAATTAAACCTAATCGAGCAATTGTTTTTTTTTTTTGTTTTTTTTTCGGTGCCATCTAGGAAGCCGGAGGAGGAATTTGTAATATCTGAAATAAGCTGTACGTAGAGTATGCCGATCTTTCGCACGAAAGAGATAAGCCATGCCTGATAAAAACAAAAGCACAGGGGCGCAATAAGCGTTATAAATCATGCACAAACCGTTGCGGTTGTAACAGCTTTTGTTTGGGGATATTTTTCCGTAAGCGACACATTGGTTTTTCACGGCTTGATTCACTAGGGATGAACAGGTAGTGGAAAGTGTTGGGCCGAAACACATACCAAGCCAACTAACTAAAGAAGAACATGGTAGAACTGCAGTCCCAGTAACGAATGGAGCGACCGCATAAGTGTTATTAAAACAAATATACTCGCATTTAGACGCTTAACTGACAATCCAATCTTAGATAGTTCATTGGTTAATATAGTAAAATTAGAAAGTAATCCGCGGCGAGTCCGGACAACAAGAAGAATGTCATCTGCATATGCAATAGAAGACAAACCAGTATTACCGGAAAAGATAGAACTTCTAAGGGGACGCAGGCACGATGCAAGCACGCAATTAAATATACTAGGAGACAATACGGCACCTTGCCGAACTCCCCTATTAATTTCTACCGGGTCAGATATTTGGCCATTCCAGGTAACTTGAATTTTAGACTTTGAATACCAATAAGACAATAAACTTAATACGGAAGCATTAACGCCCGAAGACGCAAGGGAAAATAGAGCCTGAGAGTGCACAACATTGCCAAAGCTCCAGAAACATCAACAGTAAGACAGTATACAGACATTTCAGTTTTTACAGAATCTTTCATGAGTCGGCTTAAAACATAATGAGCATGGGAGCAACCGAAACTCCTCCGAAAATCAAATTGAAAAGGCGTAAAATCACAATTCGACTCAATTTCTGGTAGTAACAATTGTTCAAGCAACTTACTTAAGAAACACGATACTGTAATGGGGCGATATTTCACACATGACGTGGGGTCCTTGCCTCGCTTTTGAATAGACGTTACACGGCCACAAAGGAAACTATCAGGAACAAGCGACTATGCTAACCAAGACTGGAAAAATATTTGTAGATGGTTAAGTAGAGCAGGACAATCATAAGCAAAAAATCGGTAAGAAAGGCCGATCAAGGCTATCAAGGCTATTTGAACGCTTTATTTTTCTTAAGGCCCGGCAAATTTCAGATATTCCTAAAGGCTGGACATGAGCCTGCAGCAGACGGTATGGTAAAAAAGGTTTAAGCAACTTATAATAAAAAGACTGAAGAAAACTATTAAATACACTGAACACACGCTTATAATGATCAACAAAATTAGCTAGCTAGAGACAAGATAGGGTAGATGGGGAAAATTTTTCACTATAAATAACCTTGGTAAAATTCTAGTTAATTGACTTCTTGCTACCTCAGAAAGGGTTTATGTTAGGGAAATGAAACTTTCAGGTATGAATCTAAAGACTAAAATATGTCCTGGGAAGGTATTTTGAAGCAACTACCTCTACTCCTTCTCCCTCTAGATGGCCCTGACCTATAATGACCTCTGAAAATATGTGTGTTATAAAAGTGAAACCTTGCAAAATAGATCTTCTGCTTAATTGAAGTACAATAAAATTGTTTTCAGCTTCATAACTTTACTCAATTGTATTTTATAAGATTTTAAAGATATACAAATACATTTCCTAAATTTGAAAAAAAACATTGATATAGCTCAAAATTCTACTCAAATAACAGAAATTCTATTTCCAGAACTAAAGGCAGAGAAAAAGCAACTGGTAACTGAAAATTAAGGTAAAATATTTTTTGTGGAAATTTTAATAGGTGTCATGTAGGCAAATTTCAGGGCCCTCTAGAGGGAGAAGGAGCGGAGATGGGTACTCTAAAATACCTACCCGGGACATATTTTAGCCTATAGACCCATCCCTGAAAGTTTCATTTGCCTAACCTAAACCCTTTCTGAGATAGCAAGAATTCAATTAACTAGAATTTTACCATAACCTTTTTCCAAGAGGCTTTATCGGTGGGGCCTGGCCGTGCATTCAAGCGTACTCTCTTCAAACTGGTCTTAAGGCCTTTTTTCGCGTCAACCAAAGAGACTGTTTGAGCTCAACCGCTGTTTTTGCGTGAAACAGTGACAAACCAGGTTGTCATGAAAAGTGATTTTGCGTGAAACAATTGACTGGTTGAACTCTAATTTAACCAGAACTGTCATTGTTTTTAACCGTAGGGTTCTACCATTCATAATTGTTGGTTGACCTTTTCAGGCGTAGATTTCGAAAAGAAGAATTCGTAGGCTATAAATAAGTCTATATAAAATAAGAATTATAAGCTGACAAATAGAATTCTAGCCACGCAAAAGTAAGGTTTAATTTTGTTTTTTTTTCGTATTAGGGCTATTTGGATAAATGTTGGGTTATATCCTGCAATTTGATTCACATAGGCCTTAATACAGGAAGTCAAGAGTTTGAATATGCTTTTGAAAACTTATGTAGATACTTGGAAATCTTTGTTTCATCCTTTTGATGCCCTAGACTTGACCTTAGCTTGGTAATTTGGCTTCAGAGATAAAACCTTGATGAAGCAAGACCCTAGTGGTTATAAAGCATTGTTAATCCAATTACTATTCTTACTAGATGCTTCAAGATATGTTGCATCTTTGTCAGAACTCTTTACATTTCAGCCTTACCCTATAGGGCCATGGATAAACTTTCAGGTCAAACTCTAGTTTGGCTACTGTTTGCTATCTTAGAAATGGGTTAAGTCAGGAAAATAGAACTTCCAGTAATGAATCCAAAGCAAAAAATACGTAAAATTCTAGTTTAGCTAATTTTCATTATCTTGGAAAGGGAATAGGTTACAAGAATAAAACTCAGTTTTTAATCCAGGGTCAAAAACACTCTGGGAAGGTGCTGAAAGGCTTCTATGTCAACCCTTTTCTGATTTCTAAGTCTTAGATAATTGCTTACTCAAAAGGTCTATACCTATACTATTGAAATTTTGACAAAACAAGATTTACCTTAATTTTTAATTATCAGTTTCTTTTACTCTGGCTTTAGCTCTTAAAATGCAATTCCTTTTATTTGAGTAGCATTTTAAGCCATATCAATATTTTTTTTTCAAAATTTAGGAAATGTCTGCATATCTTTAAAACCTTATAAAGTGGATTGAGGAAAGCTGTGAAACAGTTTCTTTGTACTCCATGTAAGCAGACCTTCCCAGAACATACTTTAGCCTTTAGACCCATCCCTGAAAGTTTTTTTTTTTCAATCTCACCCCCTGGTGCTCTTTTACACATTGTATAAATTGTGAAGAAATGCCTGCCCCCTTGCTAAAAGTCTTAGAAGTATCTTATATCAAAATACACCTGATACAGTTTAATTTTTTAGAGATGACACAGAATAGCATTAAAGCTGAATATTTGCTTTGCAAGAAATGTGTCCCTTCTGTTGTAAAGTATTTTGGATAGACACTAATCTAACCATGGACATATTGCTGTTGCAAATGGTTTTGCTTAAAATGGTTTGGAAAACAAATAGCAAATGTAAATTTGCTTTTTTATCATTATTTAAGACTAGAATATCACAAAGCTATGCAATCACATTGCTTGTTGTATCTTAAGTAAATACAATCCCTGATGGAGTTTTGTTGATACCTGTCTTAAAATTAATTTGTCTAAATAAAATATATTGTTTATGGGACAGTAGAGAAAAGCAACAACCATGAATTGAGTTTTTTTCAATATTTCTTTTTTCAAATAATAGTTCTCTGGTCACATTTGTGTTCCTTGCTAAGTTGTTGGCACTCTGGTTTGGGAATCCTTTGTCCAAGGGGTACAGGTTTAATTCCTGGCATTGCTAGTGTATTTGGTTTTTACCAGCTAAGTATTCACCATGCTAGTTTGCATCTTAAGTAAAGCAATCCCTGCTGGAGCTTTGTTGACACCTGCCTTACAATAACTTGTCTAAGTAAAATACAATGTGTATTGAAGATTAGTGAAAATGGCTGTAAATCCATCTTGTTTTTTTTCAATATTTTTTTTTAATAGTTGTTCTACTCTGGTTGTAATAATGTTCTTGGCTAAGTGGAAAGCACTCTTAGTAAGAAATCCTTTGTCCATGGGGTACAGGTTTGATTCCTAGTATTGCCTGTTTATTTGTTTTAAATGGGGGTCAGTGATGTTAGACACATCTAAACCAGCTCTAAATAGGCAAATGGAGAAATATGCAAAAGGTAAGCAGAGAGGGTGTACAAAAGCACAAGATTTCTGGCCCCCAGCCCTTAATTGCAATTCTTGGCCAAAGGGTCACAAAGTGGAAATTAGCACTGCCAGTTTAGACCTTGATGTGTCAGTGCTGCCATACTTACTTACTTGCATATTGGTGTTGAGTTTGACCACATTTTATCTTCATTACTATCTAAAATCATTTAGACATTCAGCAAACTGTCTCAAACCACAATTAGTATTGAATAGTTTTTGGGCCTTACTGACTTTCCCTTTATAGCAAAGGTTTATTGTTGTGTATAATGTAGATATTTTAAAGTAATCAATCATTAAAAAGTCCCTTTTAGTTTTATCAAGTTTTTGAGTAATAAACCTTTTTAATTACCTTAAAATATTTATTCAGGTCCTTTACTATTGGCTGCCCTTTATATTACAATAATGATTGAAATATATTGTGGCAACTAAAAATTTGGATAATCCAACCTATTTTACCATCTTAAGGTTGTTTACAAAGGTGTATGAAATATTTAAGTACTGACTTAGCTACAGAAAACCTCTAGATATAATAAAATGTAAGCAAGATGGCTCTTACTTTGACCATATCTATGGAAGCACTAATGAGAGAGTGGGTTATTTGATGCATTTGTAGGATTGATTGAGATGAGAAATGAAGTGTAGGCTTGATGAGAGATGGCTGGTGAATGTGATGAGGGATGAATGTTTTGCAAGATTTTAAAATTTTGGACAATGTCTCATTTTGACAGTAGAGTGCAGAAGTAAAATTTGGTAATTTTTTTTCTTTGTTTCTGTTATGTTAGACAATATTGAATATTCTAAAGTGAAGTTTCTTTTTTGTTTGGAATTGTGATGGCCCTAGGGCTTTAGTGCAATACAAATTACGAATGTTTATTCACTTTCTTTAAACAAACACAAGGTCTATGTCTCCTAGCTTTAACAAAGTCAAATGTAATTTTAAGACCAGGGATTTCAAAGTAGGTCAAATGAACTTCTGGTAAAAATGAGCAATTTATGAAACATCTAGATTAAAAAAAAAGTCTTTTAGACAACAAAGAAGACAATTGAATAAAGAAAAGTACCTTATATCATAATTGTTGTGCACCCTTAAGATAGAAATGAACAAAGCTTCAATTAAGATTCTGTTTTGTTTAAACAGACAGAAGGGACAAACCTCCAAGCTTTGACAAATACAATCTCACTTTGTGGCTCCTATCTTTTCAAAGGGGACTTTCTTTGGATTTTTTCTATCCAACTAAAACTGAAAAGGACAGCATGATATACAAGTGACTTTCCAATTACCCTACATAGCAAGAGAAAATCATTAAGTTAGGCTATGCTTTATCTGAATCCCCCTCCCAATGTGCAGAAATATGGCTCAAATTTCATATTTTCAATGCATTTAATCTCCTGTCACCTGTTTTTCTAGTTATTGTTTGTCACATTTGTTTAATTTACAGCTACATGGGATGAAGTTAGAGAGACAGATTGACAAAACAAATGGAAAATAGGAAATTTCAGCAATACATTTTTATATTGGGAGGATTGAGGGGTAAAGTAGAGCGAAGTTGAATATAAAATGTGTTACCAGCTATTATTCTAAAAATTATGAAGCATGAATTTTTTTTTTATTATGTTTCTTTCTCTTCAGGTCCTTCTCTAGGGCTTTACCAAATCAAACATTCTATGCCCAGAAAAATTAGCAACAAGGTATAGTCTATATACAAAGGCTTATGTTATTTAACTATGAATATGGAATTTATATGGCAATCAGGAACTGGATACAGGCTAAAGCAAGTAAAAAAGAAAGAAAAAACTTCCCTAGTTAGCTCAGGAGACTTTTAATAGATTACTCTTCAGATAATTGCCTATGATACATAATTTAAATATTTACCCCTGTACAGTAGGGCATTAAAACAATCTATCACAATGTAAGATACAGTATATTTAGATATGATGCTGATTTACAAATTCCAGGATTCTTTGTTGTAGTTTTCATAATTTTGTTGATAAAGTTTTATATATTCATCATATTTTATTTTATGTCATTAACATTAGCCAAACTAAACTTCTCAATAGAACTTGAATGTGGTGGCTATAATGCACAAGTACTGCAAAAATCTTACAACACATTATGTGTTATGGTAACTGTTCAGTGAGAAAAAAACTATTTGCCTAGTTTAGCTTAATTTGTTATATTTTTGTGCTTATCAGAAATATTTTGTTAATTTTAGGCAGCTGTCCCCCCTCAAAAAATTCTTAAACATTTGCTGGTTTATACTTAACTAGTATTCTACTGAAAACAAAAATTAATATATATTTTGTATTGAAGAAATATAAA
>NW_027063085.1:0-37987 GCF_032884065.1 Artemia franciscana
AAAACTTAAACTTTTGAAATAGGGAAAGAGCCTTTAATCACATTCTTTACCATGTGCAATCATAAAATAGTCTAATATCTTCATTTTTTCAACATACGTAGCTATTACCCTCGAAAACTAAAACTTTTGAAATAGGAAAAGAGCCTTTAATCACATTCTTTACCATTTGCAATCATTAAATAGTCTAATATCTTCATTTTTTCAACATACGTAGCTATTACCCTCGAAAACTAAAACTTTTGACTTAGGAAAAGAGCCTTTAATCACATTTTTTACCATTTGCAATCATAAAATAGTCTAATATCTTCATTTTTTCAACATACGTAGCTATTACCCTCGAAAACTAAAACTTTTGAAATAGAAAAAGAGCCTTTAAGCACATTCTTTACCATGTGCAATCATAAAATAGTCTAATATCCTAATTTTTTCCACAGACATAGCTATTACCCTCGAAAACTAAAACTTTTGAAATAGGAAAAGAGCCTTTAATCACATTCTTTACCATTTGCAATCATAAAATAGTCTAATATCTTCATTTTTTCGACATACGTAGCTATTACCCTCGAAAATTAAAACTTTTGACATAGGAAAAGAGCCTTTAATCACATTCTTTACCATTTGCAATCATAAAATAGTCTAATATCTTCATTTTTTAAACATACGTAGCTATTACCCACGAAAACTAAAACTTTTGAAATAGGAAAAGAGCCTTTAATCACATTCTTTACCATTTGCAATCATAAAATAGTCTAATATCATCATTTTTTCAACATACGTAGCTATTACCCTCGAAAACTAAAACTTTTGACATAGGAAAAGAGCCTTTAATCACATTCTTTACCATTTGCAATCATAAAATAGTCTAATATCTTCATTTTTTCAACATACGTAGCTATTACCCTCGAAAACTAAAACTTTTGAAATAGGAAAAGAGCCTTTAATCACATTCTTTACCATTTGCAATCATAAAATAGTCTAATATCTTCATTTTTTCAACATATGTAGCTATTACCCTCGAAAACTAAAACTTTTGAAATAGGAAAAGAGCCTTTAATCACATTCTTTACCATATGCAATCTTAAAATAGTCTAATATCTTCATTTTTTCAACATACGTAGCTATTACCCTCGAAAACTAAAACTTTTGACATAGGAAAAGAGCCTTTAATCACATTCTTTACCATGTGCAATCATAAAATAGTCTAATATCTTCATTTTTTCCACAGACAAAGCTATTACCCTCGAAAACTAAAACTTTTGAAATAGGAAAAGAGCCTTTAATCACATTCTTTACCATTTGCAATCATAAAATAGTCTAATATCTTAATTTTTTCAACATACGTAGCTATTACCCTCGAAAACTAAAACTTTTGACATAGGAAAAGAGCCTTTAATCACATTCTTTACCATTTGCAATCATAAAATAGTCTAATATCTTCATTTTTACAACATACGTAGCTATTACCCTCGAAAACTAAAACTTTTGAAATAGGAAAAGAGCCTTTAATCACATTCTTTACCATTTGCAATCATAAAATTGTCTAATATCTTCATTTTTTCCACAGACAAAGCTCTTACCCACGAAAACTAAAACTTTTGAAATAGGAAAAGAGCCTTTAATCATATTCTTTACCATTTGCAATCATAAAATAGTCTTATATCTTCATTTTTTCAACATACGTAGCTATTACCCTCGAAAACTAAAACTTTTGAAATAGGAAAAGAGCCTTTAATCACATTCTTTACCATTTGCAATCATAAAATTGTCTAATATCTTCATTTTTTCCACAGACAAAGCTCTTACCCTCGAAAACTAAAACTTTTGAAATAGGAAAAGAGCCTTTAATCATATTCTTTACCATTTGCAATCATAAAATAGTCTAATATCTTCATTTTTTCAACATAAGTAGCTATTACCCTCGAAAACTAAAACTTTTGACATAGGAAAAGAGCCTTTAATCACATTCTTCACGATTTGCAATCATAACATAGTCTAATATCTTCATTTTTTCAACATACGTATCGCTATCAGTAGCGATCTAGGATTCATCAAGGCAAGATCTAGCTTGTGACTGTGAGAGTTTAATAACCGCATCTGGATTTTTCACAATTTTTGCGCTGTTTGTTACGGGGCCCCTTAGATTTTTATGCAGAAAGGGGCCCATGCCTGTAAGTCCCTTTGAAATGTCATTTTGCTAATTTCATTTACGGAGGCGAATTTTTACTGCATAATTAACGATGTCGGTCACAAAAAAGCATTTCGACGAGCGTATGGATGACTTAAAGCAAATGATCGAAAATCTTCGTATAGAGAATTCAGCTCTGAAACAAGAGAATTCTGATTTGAAAAATGCAATTATAGCGGTTAAAGAACAGTGTTTGAGTACAGAATTGTACGTAAACGCAAAAATCTGCTGATTCACGGAATTCCTAATAAGGATAGTGAGAATATTGAAGAGACAGTCCACGACTTTTTATCAGGAATGCCAGTACAAAACTCGAAGGATATAAAATTCACGGCAATGTACAGAATTAGAAACAAGACCAAGCGCCTTCCCGCTCGAACTCTCGCCCCGTTTCAGACCCTATTTTTGTCTCTGTTCTGAATCTTAGGCATAAAGATAGGATCATGGCTTGTGTTGGTAGCCTAAAAGGCACAGGAAAGAGCATCAGTAATGACCTACCATCTGAACTTGCAAAGCGTCGGAAAGAACTTTTGAGTACGGCTTACAAGCTTCGAAATTCCAAAGTAACCGCTGAGAAAGTATCTCAAACTAAAGTCATGCAACAGGGTACTAAACTATGGCTAGAAACAAAAAAAACTTCTAGCTCAAACTGGGTTAAGTTCAGTGATGCATGCCATGACCCCCTCGCCTTGGTTTTATCCGCAGTTATTAGTGATGGTGCTTCTGACGCGTGACGTAAATTATCGAGTATTTTCGCCTCAGTAAAGTGAGGGGATGCAATTTTGCTGCTCTTTTTTGCAACGTCCGTATCTGTGTGTGTTTTTTTTTTTAGTTATTGTCCTATTTTTCCTTTTCTCTATTTACTATATTATTTACTCCTTTTTTGCTTTCTTTTGCAATGTGCGTATCTATGTTTTTTTTTTATATATTTATTTTCTTATATTTCTCTCTTTCCATGTTATTTACTCTTTTCTTTACTTTTTTACTTGTAAATATTTTTCCGTTCCAGAGCGAAAATTCAAGTTCGTGCCTTCGCCTTATGAATTTGCTGTCATTAGGATGTCTACGTCACCCGTGTTCAATCGACTGCAGCGTGGTCTCTATTCATCACCTATATTGGTAAGTAGTAATGTATGAAATTGCGTTTTCATCGAGGACTGACGCTAATCTCACGAAATGGAAATTAGATGAATATGAAAGTCGTAGAGTAAATTTTAATGAAATTTTGAATAACCCGGTTGGAAGAACACCGAATATGAATTTTGATGAAAATTTAGATAATATGATTGATAGTAATTTTGTGGAGGAGTTTGGGCTATGGGATGTTGGGGCTCGGTGGGAGGATGTCCTCCGGGTTGTGCATTTGAATGCTCAAGGGCTGAATTCTTCCCTGGATGATATACAGCTTATATGTAAGAATTCTCGCCCTGGAATTATTGGATTATGTGAAACTTTTTTAAATGAAAAGAACCAGCTACTTATGGATATACCCGGATATAATTCAATATTTCTAAATAGAAAGGTAGCAAAAAAGGGGGGGCTAGGATTTTATGTTTTGAGTAATCTGGCAGTTGTAAGAAGAGATGATCTGTCTATAAACATTGAACGGGTATTTGAATCTCTGTTCATAGAATTGGCTACTAGCTCCAATGAAAAGATAATAATTGGCGAAATATACAGATCTCCAAGCGGATCAATGAAACAATTTATGGAAATATTAGAGATTGTTCTTGGGAAAGTATTGTCTGAAAAGGCAGAAATAATTTTAATGGGTGATTTTAACGCTGACATGATGGATATGTCATCGAGTCAGGCTTGTGATATACTGGCACTAGTAATCTCGTCTGGGTTAACTCCCTGTATAAATATACCTACACGAATTTCAAACCAATCTGCAACCTTAATTGACAATGTGTTCTCATCTATACATTCTGTAAAAAATGAAGTGCTACTATCAGATACATCGGATCATTTTCCAGTAGGAGTTTTACTTCCACTCCCCTGGTCTGCCCGCCGAATAGTCCCTGATAATAAACCAAGATTCCGATATACACCAGCAAACATCGAAAAGCTCAAAGATGATTTATTCACTACGTCATGGGAGTTTACAATACCTGAGAGGGTGAGCTTAGAAAATTATAATAAGGCTTTTGATTTTTTTTATGAAACAGTAAAGAAGAAATTTATCCACCATTGCCGAACACCCCAACCAAGTCTTTCTAAGAGATCAACACCCATAGCCCCATGGACTACAGCTGGAATACTAAAGTCAATAAAGAGAAAACAGAACCTTTGGAAAGAGTATAGGAACAGACCAAGTGAAGCTAAATTAGAGACTTTTAAACTATACCGGAAAATGCTTAAAACTCTGATTCGAAAAGCTAAAATTACATATTTTTCCCGAAGGTTTGCGGATTGCGGCAAAAATATTAAGAAAACTTGGGATGTAATTAAGGAAGTTACGCAACCATCGGCAAGACCTAGAAAGCTCCCTAAATCACTTAGTGTTCAGAATCAGCTTTTCTTGGATGAAGACCAAGTACGACATCAGATGACTAAATTTTTTGCTGAGGTTGGGAAAACAACGGCGTTAGGTGTGGTTCCTTCTTCAAGTTCTAGAACTTGGAAGCAGTTCCTCGGTCCTTCCTGTGTAAAGTCAATGGTTCTTGAGTCAGTTACGGAGCAGGAACTGATAACAATAATTTCGTCATTGAAAAATTCTTCATCTGGATTCGACCAAATTCCGGCCAAATTAATCAAACAGATTCTTCCCTCAATTATTACACCACTGTGCCACTTAGTTAACCAGTCATTCAAGCTCGGAATATTCCCTCAGCGTCTCAAGTTGGCACGAGTGATAGCACTATTTAAAGGAGGTGACCAGGAGGACCCGGAGAACTATAGGCCTATATCTCTTCTGTCCGTCTTTTCTAAAATATTTGAAAAGGCTATGCTAAAGCGTTTGCTGAGTTTCCTAGACGCGAAGAAGTTTTTTCATCGGCACCAATTTGGTTTTCGGGAGAAGTGCTCAACAGAACACGCATGTAATATGCTTCTTCATTTTGTACGACAGTCTTTAGACTTCGGCCTTATACCTGCGGCAATATTCCTTGATGTGAAAAAAGCTTTTGACAGCCTCACACACGAGATACTTATTGGTAAGTTGTCGCATCAAGGCGTTCGTGGAGAAGCTCTGTCCTGGTTTTCTTCATTCCTAACTGGCCGATCCATTGCAGTTGAAGCTTCTGATGAGCATATTCCAGTCGAATATGGAGTGCCACAAGGCTCAGTTCTTGGGCCATCCCTTTTCCTCATATATGTCAACGACCTCTATCGACTATTTAGCAACCCACGATCTGATTTCTGTTGTCATTTGTGCCAGAAAGGAGATGCTGTGGTTGAAGCCTTGGATACGCCTGGTCAACATGAAGAACTCTTTGCATTCGCCGACGACACCACCCTGGGGGCTGCAGCACCTGATGAATCATCTCTTATCCTCAAGCTACAATTGATGGCAGAAAATATATATCGTTGGTTTGATGCAAATTTGTTAGCTTTGAATGTAAAAAAATCGTTTCTTCTTATATTCTCCCGCATAGGCAAAAGCTGCCCTACAGTGACAGAGCTTAAAACATCTAAGGGATCCATATCCCGCCCAGCTGACCGGTTTATTCGATTCCTTGGGATACTTCTGGATGAAAATCTATCTTTCAAACGGCATACTGAGTCAATGAGATTAAAGGTTTCTCGAGGCCTTGGAATTATTCGAAAGCTGAAGCGAGTCTTTCCTTTCTCTATCCTTCGTCTATTATATTTCTCTCTTATTTACCCTTATTTATGCTACTGCTCGTCAGTGTGGATGTCAACATTTCCATCTGTACTTACACCTTTACATAATCTCCAACTGAAAGCAGCAAAAGTTCTTCAGTCTACCACCCATATTTCTGTTGAACTTCTGAAGATTAAAGATATTCATACATTACACCTCTCTTTCATTGCGTTTCAGTATTTCCGTGGAGACCTTCCATCAAGTTTTTCCGGGCTTTTTGAAATTGTTCGAAATGTCAGTCCTTATGAAACTAGAAACAAGGATGATGTGCTAGTGCCATCCACCCCTGCAGTGCGCTCGGACTTTGGTCTGATAGTTGCTGTCGGACGTGCCTGGAATTCCATTCCTGTTGGGATTCGACGGTCCTGTACCATAGGATCCTTCAAGAAACGGTTGAAGAATTTTTTAATCAAAAAAAAATAATTTAAATTATAATATTGATCAGTTATTTATATTGTTTAGTTATCAAGATTTAATTTATTTATTTAATTATTTAGATTGAATTTATTTATTTAGATTTGGGTGGTGTGAGTGTTGGATCCTCGATGTATATATATTTTTTTTTTTTTATTTATTTTTTGTAAGTAGGTGGTGCGGAGACCGGTTGTACTCGGGTGAGGATTGGTGAGTAGACTCTAAATATATTTTAAGTGTGAATGTAATTAATAGTTATTTATGTTTTGTTTTGTTGTTTTTTTTTCCCAAATAACGGGCCATTGAGCCCTTTGGGATATTTTTTGTTTATAAATGGATGGATATTGGTAATAAAAGGAACTTGAACTTTATTACCCTCGAAAATTAAAACTTTTGAAATAGGAAAAGAGCCTTTAATCACATTCTTTACCATGTTCAATCATAAAATAGTCTAATATCTTCATTTTTTCAACATACATAGCTATTACCCTCGAAAACTAAAACTTTTGAAATAGGAAAAGAGCCTTTAATCACATTCTTTACCATGTGCAATCATAAAATAGTCTAATATCTTCATTTTTTCAACATACGTAGCTCTTACCCCCGAAAACTGAAACTTTTGAAATAGGGAAAGAGCCTTTAATCACATTCTTTACCATGTGCAATCATAAAATAGTCTAATATCTTCATTTTTTCCACTGACATAGCTATTACCCTCGAAAACTAAAACTTTTGAAATAGGAAAAGAGCCTTTAATCACATTCTTTACCATGTGCAATCATAAAATTGTCTAATATCTTCATTTTTTCAACATACGTAGCTATTACCCTCGAAAACTAAAACTTTTGACATGGGAAAAGAGCCTTTAATCACATTCTTTACCATGTGCAATCATAAAATAGTCTAATATCTTCATTTTTTCAACATACGTAGCTATTACCCTCGAAAACTAAAACTTTTGACATAGGAAAAGAGCCTTTAATCACATTCTTTACCATGTGCAATCATAAAATAGTCTGATATCTTCATTTTTTCCACAGACAAAGCTATTACCCTCGAAAACTAAAACTTTTGAAATAGGAAAAGAGCCTTTAATCACATTCTTTACCATTTGCAATCATAAAATTGTCTAATATCTTCATTTTTTCAACATACGTAGCTATTACCCTCGAAAACTAAAACTTTTGACATAGGAAAAGAGCCTTTAATCACATTCTTTACCATTTGCAATCATAAAATAGTCTAATATCTTCATTTTTTCAACATACGTAGCTATTACCCTCGAAAACTAAAACTTTTGAAATAGGAAAAGAGCCTTTAATCACATTCTTTACCATTTGCAATCATAAAATTGTCTAATATCTTCATTTTTTCCACAGACAAAGCTCTTACCCTCGAAAACTAAAACTTTTGAAATAGGAAAAGAGCCTTTAATCATATTCTTTACCATTTGCAATCATAAAATAGTCTAATATCTTCATTTTTTCAACATACGTAGCTATTACCCTCGAAAACTAAAACTTTTGAAATAGGAAAAGAGCCTTTAATCACATTCTTTACCATTTGCAATCATAAAATTGTCTAATATCTTCATTTTTTCCACAGACAAAGCTCTTACCCTCGAAAACTAAAACTTTTGAAATAGGAAAAGAGTCTTTAATCATAATCTTTACCATTTGCAATCATAAAATAGTCTAATATCTTCATTTTTTCAACATACGTAGCTATTACCCTCGAAAACTAAAACTTTTGACATAGGAAAAGAGCCTTCGATCACATTCTTTACCATTTTGCAATCATAACATAGTCTAATATCTTCATTTTTTCAACATACGTAGCTATTACCCTCGAAAATTAAAACTTTTGAAATAGGAAAAGAGCCTTTAATCACATTCTTTACCATGTTCAATCATAAAATAGTCTAATATCTTCATTTTTTCAACATACGTAGCTATTACCCTCGAAAACTAAAACTTTTGAAATAGGAAAAGAGCCTTTAATCACATTCTTTACCATTTGCAATCATTAAATAGTCTAATATCTTCATTTTTTCAACATACGTAGCTATTACCCTCGAAAACTAAAACTTTTGACTTAGGAAAAGAGCCTTTAATCACATTTTTTACCATTTGCAATCATAAAATAGTCTAATATCTTCATTTTTTCAACATACGTAGCTATTACCCTCGAAAACTAAAACTTTTGAAATAGAAAAAGAGCCTTTAAGCACATTCTTTACCATGTGCAATCATAAAATTGTCTAATATCTTAATTTTTTCCACAGACATAGCTATTACCCTCGAAAACTAAAACTTTTGAAATAGGAAAAGAGCCTTTAATCACATTCTTTACCATTTGCAATCATAAAATAGTCTAATATCTTCATGTTTTCGACATACGTAGCTATTACCCTCGAAAATTAAAACTTTTGACATAGGAAAAGAGCCTTTAATCACATTCTTTACCATTTGCAATCATAAAATAGTCTAATATCTTCATTTTTTAAACATACGTAGCTATTACCCACGAAAACTAAAACTTTTGAAATAGGAAAAGAGCCTTTAATCACATTCTTTACCATTTGCAATCATAAAATAGTCTAATATCTTCATTTTTTCAACATACGTAGCTATTACCCTCGAAAACTAAAACTTTTGACATAGGAAAAGAGCCTTTAATCGCATTCTTTACCATTTGCAATCATAAAATAGTCTAATATCTTCATTTTTTCAACATACGTAGCTATTACCCTCGAAAACTAAAACTTTTGAAATAGGAAAAGAGCCTTTAATCACATTCTTTACTATATGCAATCATAAAATAGTCTAATATCTTCATTTTTTCAACATATGTAGCTATTACCCTCGAAAACTAAAACTTTTGAAATAGGGAAAGAGCCTTTAATCACATTCTTTACCATGTGCAATCATAAAATAGTCTAATATCTTCATTTTTTCAACATACGTAGCTATTACCCTCGAAAACTAAAACTTTTGACATAGGAAAAGAGCCTTTAATCACATCCTTTACCATGTGCAATAATAAAATAGTCTAATATTTTCATTTTTTCAAAATACGTAGCTATTACCCTCGAAAACTAAAACTTTTGAAATAGGAAAAGAGCCTTTAATCACATTCTTAACCATTTGCAATCATAGAATAGTCTAATATCTTCATTTTTTCAACATACGTAGCTATTACCCTCGAAAACTAAAACGTTTGAAATAGGAAAAGAGCCTTTAATCACATTCTTTACCATTTTCAATCATAAAATAGTTTAATATCTTCATTTTTTCAACATAGGTAGCTATTACCCTCGAAAACTAAAACTTTTGACATAGGAAAAGAGCCTTTAATCACATTCTTTACCATGTGCAATCATAAAATAGTCTAATATCTTCATTTTTTCCACAGACAAAGCTATTACCCTCGAAAATTAAAACTCTTGAAATAGGAAAAGAGCCTTTAATCACATTCTTTACCATTTGCAATCATAAAATAGTCTAATATCTTCATTTTTTCAACATACGTAGCTATTACCCTCGAAAACTAAAACTTTTGACATGGGAAAAGAGCCTTCAATCACATTCTTTACCATTTGCAATCATAAAATAGTCTAATATCTTCATTTTTTCAACATACTTAGCTATTACCCACGAAAACTAAAACTTTTGAAATAGGAAAAGAGGCTTTAATCACATTCTTTACCATATGCAATCATAAAATAGTCTAATATCTTCATTTTTTCAACATACGTAGCTATTACCCTCAAAAACTAAAACTTTTGACATAGGAAAAGAGCCTTTAATCACATTCTTTACCATGTGCAATCATAAAATAGTCTGATATCTTCATTTTTTCCACAGACAAAGCTATTACCCTCGAAAACTAAAACTTTTGAAATAGGAAAAGAGCCTTTAATCACATTCTTTACCATTTGCAATCATAAAATAGTCTAATATCTTAATTTTTTCAACATACGTAGCTATTACCCTCGAAAACTAAAACTTTTGACATAGGAAAAGAGCCTTTAATCACATTCTTTACCATTTGCAATCATAAAATAGTCTAATATCTTCATTTTTACAACATACGTAGCTATTACCCTCGAAAACTAAAACTTTTGAAATAGGAAAAGAGCCTTTAATCACATTCTTTACCATTTGCAATCATAAAATTGTCTAATATCTTCATTTTTTCCACAGACAAAGCTCTTACCCTCGAAAACTAAAACTTTTGAAATAGGAAAAGAGCCTTTAATCATATTCTTTACCATTTGCAATCATAAAATAGTCTAATATCTTCATTTTTTCAACATACGTAGCTATTACCCTCGAAAACTAAAACTTTTGAAATAGGAAAAGAGCCTTTAATCACATTCTTTACCATTTGCAATCATAAAATTGTCTAATATCTTCATTTTTTCCACAGACAAAGCTCTTACCCTCGAAAACTAAAACTTTTGAAATAGGAAAAGAGCCTTTAATCATATTCTTTACCATTTGCAATCATAAAATAGTCTAATATCTTCATTTTTTCAACATAAGTAGCTATTACCCTCGAAAACTAAAACTTTTGACATAGGAAAAGAGCCTTTAATCACATTCTTTACCATTTGCAATCATAACATAGTCTAATATCTTCATTTTTTCAACATACGTAGCTAATACCCTCGAAAATTAAAACTTTTGAAATAGGAAAAGAGCCTTTAATCACATTCTTTACCATGTTCAATCATAAAATAGTCTAATATCTTCATTTTTTCAACATACATAGCTATTACCCTCGAAAACTAAAACTTTTGAAATAGGAAAAGAGCCTTTAATCACATTCTTTACCATGTGCAATCATAAAATAGTCTAATATCTTCATTTTTTCAACATACGTAGCTCTTACCCCCGAAAACTGAAACTTTTGAAATAGGGAAAGAGCCTTTAATCACATTCTTTACCATGTGCAATCATAAAATAGTCTAATATCTTCATTTTTTCCACTGACATAGCTATTACCCTCGAAAACTAAAACTTTTGAAATAGGAAAAGAGCCTTTAATCACATTCTTTACCATGTGCAATCATAAAATTGTCTAATATCTTCATTTTTTCAACATACGTAGCTATTACCCTCGAAAACTAAAACTTTTGACATGGGAAAAGAGCCTTTAATCACATTCTTTACCATGTGCAATCATAAAATAGTCTAATATCTTCATTTTTTCAACATACGTAGCTATTACCCTCGAAAACTAAAACTTTTGACATAGGAAAAGAGCCTTTAATCACATTCTTTACCATGTGCAATCATAAAATAGTCTGATATCTTCATTTTTTCCACAGACAAAGCTATTACCCTCGAAAACTAAAACTTTTGAAATAGGAAAAGAGCCTTTAATCACATTCTTTACCATTTGCAATCATAAAATACTCTAATATCTTCATTTTTTCAACATACGTAGCTATTACCCTCGAAAACTAAAACTTTTGAAATAGGAAAAGAGCCTTTAATCACATTCTTTACCATTTGCAATCATAAAATTGTCTAATATCTTCATTTTTTCCACAGACAAAGCTCTTACCCTCGAAAACTAAAACTTTTGAAATAGGAAAAGAGCCTTTAATCATATTCTTTACCATTTGCAATCATAAAATAGTCTAATATCTTCATTTTTTCAACATACGTAGCTATTACCCTCGAAAACTAAAACTTTTGAAATAGGAAAAGAGCCTTTAATCACATTCTTTACCATTTGCAATCATAAAATTGTCTAATATCTTCATTTTTTCCACAGACAAAGCTCTTACCCTCGAAAACTAAAACTTTTGAAATAGGAAAAGAGTCTTTAATCATAATCTTTACCATTTGCAATCATAAAATAGTCTAATATCTTCATTTTTTCAACATACGTAGCTATTACCCTCGAAAACTAAAACTTTTGACATAGGAAAAGAGCCTTTGATCACATTCTTTACCATTTTGCAATCATAACATAGTCTAATATCTTCATTTTTTCAACATACGTAGCTATTACCCTCGAAAATTAAAACTTTTGAAATAGGAAAAGAGCCTTTAATCACATTCTTTACCATGTTCAATCATAAAATAGTCTAATATCTTCATTTTTTCAACATACGTAGCTATTACCCTCGAAAACTAAAACTTTTGAAATAGGAAAAGAGCCTTTAATCACATTCTTTACCATGTGCAATCATAAAATAGTCTAATATCTTCATTTTTCAACATACGTAGCTCTTACCCCCGAAAACTAAAACTTTTGAAATAGGGAAAGAGCCTTTAATCACATTCTTTACCATGTGCAATCATAAAATAGTCTAATATCTTCATTTTTTCAACATAAGTAGCTATTACCCTCGAAAACTAAAACTTTTGACATAGGAAAAGAGCCTTTAATCACATTCTTCACCATTTGCAATCATAACATAGTCTAATATCTTCATTTTTTCAACATACGTAGCTATTACCCTCGAAAATTAAAACTTTTGAAATAGGAAAAGAGCCTTTAATCACATTCTTTACCATGTTCAATCATAAAATAGTCTAATATCTTCATTTTTTCAACATACATAGCTATTACCCTCGAAAACTAAAACTTTTGAAATAGGAAAAGAGCCTTTAATCACATTCTTTACCATGTGCAATCATAAAATAGTCTAATATCTTCATTTTTTCAACATACGTAGCTCTTACCCCCGAAAACTGAAACTTTTGAAATAGGGAAAGAGCCTTTAATCACATTCTTTACCATGTGCAATCATAAAATAGTCTAATATCTTCATTTTTTCCACTGACATAGCTATTACCCTCGAAAACTAAAACTTTTGAAATAGGAAAAGAGCCTTTAATCACATTCTTTACCATGTGCAATCATAAAATTGTCTAATATCTTCATTTTTTCAACATACGTAGCTATTACCCTCGAAAACTAAAACTTTTGACATGGGAAAAGAGCCTTTAATCACATTCTTTACCATGTGCAATCATAAAATAGTCTAATATCTTCATTTTTTCAACATACGTAGCTATTACCCTCGAAAACTAAAACTTTTGACATAGGAAAAGAGCCTTTAATCACATTCTTTACCATGTGCAATCATAAAATAGTCTGATATCTTCATTTTTTCCACAGACAAAGCTATTACCCTCGAAAACTAAAACTTTTGAAATAGGAAAAGAGCCTTTAATCACATTCTTTACCATTTGCAATCATAAAATAGTCTAATATCTTCATTTTTTCAACATACGTAGCTATTACCCTCGAAAACTAAAACTTTTGACATAGGAAAAGAGCCTTTAATCACATTCTTTACCATTTGCAATCATAAAATAGTCTAATATCTTCATTTTTTCAACATACGTAGCTATTACCCTCGAAAACTAAAACTTTTGAAATAGGAAAAGAGCCTTTAATCACATTCTTTACCATTTGCAATCATAAAATTGTCTAATATCTTCATTTTTTCCACAGACAAAGCTCTTACCCTCGAAAACTAAAACTTTTGAAATAGGAAAAGAGCCTTTAATCATATTCTTTACCATTTGCAATCATAAAATAGTCTAATATCTTCATTTTTTCAACATACGTAGCTATTACCCTCGAAAACTAAAACTTTTGAAATAGGAAAAGAGCCTTTAATCACATTCTTTACCATTTGCAATCATAAAATTGTCTAATATCTTCATTTTTTCCACAGACAAAGCTCTTACCCTCGAAAACTAAAACTTTTGAAATAGGAAAAGAGTCTTTAATCATAATCTTTACCATTTGCAATCATAAAATAGTCTAATATCTTCATTTTTTCAACATACGTAGCTATTACCCTCGAAAACTAAAACTTTTGACATAGGAAAAGAGCCTTTGATCACATTCTTTACCATTTTGCAATCATAACATAGTCTAATATCTTCATTTTTTCAACATACGTAGCTATTACCCTCGAAAATTAAAACTTTTGAAATAGGAAAAGAGCCTTTAATCACATTCTTTACCATGTTCAATCATAAAATAGTCTAATATCTTCATTTTTTCAACATACGTAGCTATTACCCTCGAAAACTAAAACTTTTGAAATAGGAAAAGAGCCTTTAATCACATTCTTTACCATGTGCAATCATAAAATAGTCTAATATCTTCATTTTTCAACATACGTAGCTCTTACCCCCGAAAACTAAAACTTTTGAAATAGGGAAAGAGCCTTTAATCACATTCTTTACCATGTGCAATCATAAAATAGTCTAATATCTTCATTTTTTCCACAGACAAAGCTATTACCCTCGAAAACTAAAACTTTTGAAATAGGAAAAGAGCCTTTAATCACATTCTTTACCATTTGCAATCATAAAATAGTCTAATATCTTCATTTTTTCAACATAAGTAGCTATTACCCTCGAAAACTAAAACTTTTGACATAGGAAAAGAGCCTTTAATCACATTCTTTACCATTTGCAATCATAAAATAGTCTAATATCTTCATTTTTTCAACATACGTAGCTATTACCCTCGAAAACTAAAACTTTTGAAATAGAAAAGAGCCTTTAATCACATTCTTTACCATTTGCAATCATAAAATAGTCTAATATCTTCATTTTTTCCACAGACAAAGCTATTACCCTCGAAAACTAAAACTTTTGAAATAGAAAAAGAGCCTTTAATCACATTCTTTACCATTTGCAATCATAAAATAGTCTAATATCTTCATTTTTTCAACATACGTAGCTATTACCCTCGAAAACTAAAACTTTTGAAATAGGAAAAGAGCCTTTAATCACATTCTTTACCATGTGCAATCATAAAATAGTCTAATATCTTCATTTTTTCAACATACGTAGCTATTACCCTCGAAAACTAATACTTTTGACAAAGGAAAAGAGCCTTTAAACACATTCTTTACCATTTGCAATCATAAAATAGTCTAATATCTTCATTTTTTCAACATACGTAGCTATTACCCTCGAAAACTAAAACTTTTGAAATAGGAAAAGAGCCTTTAATCACATTCTTTACCATTTGCAATCATAAAATAGTCTAATATCTTCATTTTTTCAACCTACATAGCTATTACCCTCGAAAACTAAAACTTTTGAAATAGGAAAAGAGCCTTTAATCACATTCTTTACCATTTGCAATCATAAAATAGTCTAATATCTTCATTTTTTCCACAGACAAAGCTATTACCCTCGAACACTAAAACTTTTTAAATAGGAAAAAAGCCTTTAATCACATTCTTTACCATGTGCAATCATAAAATTGTCTAATATCTTCATTTTTTCCACAGACAAAGCTATTACCCTCCAAAACTAAAACTTCTGAAATAGGAAAAGAGCCTTTAATCACATTCTTTACCATTTGCAATCATAAAATTGTCTAATATCTTCATTTTCAACATACGTAGCTATTACCCTCGAAAACCAAAACTTTTGACATAGGTAAAGAGCCTTTAACCACATTCTTTACCATTTGCAATCATAAAATAGTCTAATATCTTCATTTTTTCAACATATGTAGCTATTACCCTCGAAAACTAAAACTTTTGACATAGGAAAAGAGCCTTTAATCACATTCTTTACCATTTGCAATCATAAAATAGTCTAATATCTTCATTTTTTCAACATACGTAGCTATTACCCTCGAAAACTAAAACTTTTGAAATAGGGAAAGAGCCTTTAAACACATTCTTTAACATGTGCAATCATAATATTGTCTAATATCTTCATTTTTTCAACATACGTAGCTATTACCCTCGAAAACTAAAGCTTTTGAAATAGGAAAAGAGCCTTTAATCACATTCTTTACCATGTTCAATCATAAAATAGTCTAATATCTTCATTTTTTCAACATACGTAGCTATTACCCTCGAAAACTAAAACTTTTGAAATAGGAAAAGAGCCTTTAATCACATTCTTTACCATGTGCAATCATAAAATAGTCTAATATCTTCATTTTTTCAACATACGTAGCTCTTATCCCCAAAAACTAAAACTTTTGAAATAGGGAAAGAGCCTTTAATCACATTCTTTACCATGTGCAATCATAAAATAGTCTAATATCTTCATTTTTTCCACTGATATAGCTATTACTCTCGAAAACTGAAACTTTTGAAATAGGAAAAGAGCCTTTAATCACATTCTTTACCATGTGCAATCATAAAATTGTCTAATATCTTCATTTTTTCAACATACGTAGCTATTACCCTCGAAAACTAAAACTTTTGAAATAGGAAAAGAGCCTTTAATCACATTCTTTACCAATCATAAAATTGTCTAATATCTTCATTTTTTCAACATACGTAGCTATTACCCTCGAAAACTAAAGCTTTTGAAATAGGAAAAGAGCCTTTAATCACATTCTTTACCATGTTCAATCATAAAATAGTGTAATATCTTCATTTTTTTAACATACGTAGCTATTACCCTCGAAAACTAAAACATTTGAAATAGGAAAAGAGCCTTTAATCCCATTCTTTACCATGTGCAATCATAAAATAGTCTAATATCTTCTTTTTTTCAACATACGTAGCTTTTACCCCCGAAAACTAAAACTTTTGAAATAGGGAAAGAGCCTTTAATCACATTCTTTACCATGTGCAATCATAAAATAGTCTAATATCTTCATTTTTCCACTGACATAGGTATTACCCTCGAAAACTAAAACTTTTGAAATAGGAAAAGAGCCTTTAATCACATTCTTTACCATGTGCAATCATAAAATAGTCTAATATCTTCATTTTTGCCACAGACAAAGCTATTACCCTCGAAAACTAAAACTTTTGACATAGGAAAAGAGCCTATAATCACATTCTTTACCATTTACAATCATAAAATAGTCTAATATCTTCATTTTTTCAACATACGTAGCTATTACCCTCGAAAACTAAAACTTTTGAAATAGAAAAGAGCCTTTAATCACATTCTTTACCATTTGCAATCATAAAATAGTCTAATATCTTCATTTTTTCCACAGACAAAGCTATTACCCTCGAAAACTAAAACTTTTGAAATAGAAAAAGAGCCTTTAATCACATTCTTTACCATTTGAAATCATAAAATAGTCTAATATCTTCATTTTTTCAACATACGTAGCTATTACCCTCGAAAACTAAAACTTTTGAAATAGGAAAAGAGCCTTTAATCACATTCTTTACCATTTGCAATCATTAAATAGTCTAATATCTTCATTTTTTCAACATACGTAGCTATTACCCTCGAAAACTAAAACTTTTGACTTAGGAAAAGAGCCTTTAATCACATTCTTTACCATGTGCAATCATAAAATAGTCTTATATCTTCATTTTTTCAACATACGTAGCTATTACCCTCGAAAACTAAAACTTTTGAAATAGAAAAAGAGCCTTTAATCACATTCTTTACCATGTGCAATCATAAAATAGTCTAATATCTTCATTTTTTCCACAGACAAAGCTATTACGATCGAAAACTAAAACTTTTGACATAGGAAAAGAGCCTATAATCACATTCTTTACCATTTACAATCATAAAATAGTCTAATATCTTCATTTTTTCAACATACGTAGCTATTACCCTCGAAAACTAAAACTTATGAAATAGAAAAGAGCCTTTAATCACATTCTTTACCATTTGCAATCATAAAATAGTCTAATATCTTCATTTTTTCAACAGACAAAGCTATTACCCTCGAAAACTAAAACTTTTGACATAGAAAAAGAGCCTTTAATCACATTCTTTACCATTTGAAATCATAAAATAGTCTAATATCTTCATTTTTTCAACATACGTAGCTATTACCCTCGAAAACTAAAACTTTTGAAATAGGAAAAGAGCCTTTAATCACATTCTTACCATTTGCAATCATTAAATAGTCTAATATCTTCATTTTTTCAACATACGTAGCTATTACCCTCGAAAACTAATACTTTTGACATAGGAAAAGAGCCTTTAATCACATTCTTTACCATTTGCAATCATAAAATAGTCTAATATCTTCATTTTTTCAACATACGTAGCTATTACCCTCGAAAACTAAAACTTTTGAAATAGGAAAAGAGCCTTTAATCACATTCTTTACCATTTGCAATCATAAAATTGTCTAATATCTTAATTTTTTCCACAGACAAAGCTCTTACCCTCGAAAACTAAAACTTTTGAAATAGGAAAAGAGCCTTTAATCACATTCTTTACCATTTGCAATCATAAAATAGTCTAATATCTTCATTTTTTCAACATACGTAGCTATTACCCTCGAAAACTAAAACTTTTGAAATAGAAAAGAGCCTTTAATCACATTCTTTACCATGTTCAATCATAAAATAGTGTAACATCTTCATTTTTTTAACATACGTAGCTATTACCCTCAAAAACTAAAATTTTGAAATAGGAAAAGAGCCTTTAATCACATTCTTTACCATGTGCAATCATAAAATAGTCTAATATCTTCATTTTTTCAACATACGTAGCTCTTACCCCCGAAAACTAAAACTTTTGAAATAGGGAAAGAGCCTTTAATCACATTCTTTACCATGTGCAATCATAAAATAGTCTAATATCTTCATTTTTCCACTGACATAGGTATTACCCTCGAAAACTAAAACTTTTGAAATAGGAAAAGAGCCTTTAATCACATTCTTTACCATGTGCAATCATAAAATAGTCTAATATCTTCATTTTTTCCACAGACAAAGCTATTACCCTCGAAAACTAAAACTTTTGACATAGGAAAAGAGCCTTTAATCACATTCTTTACCATTTGCAATCATAAAATAGTCTAATATCTTCATTTTTTCAACATACGTAGCTATTACCCTCGAAAACTAAAACTTTTGAAATAGAAAAGAGCCTTTAATCACATTCTTTACCATTTGCAATCATAAAATAGTCTAATATCTTCATTTTTTCCACAGACAAAGCTATTACCCTCGAAAACTAAAACTTTTGAAATAGAAAAAGAGCCTTTAATCATATTCTTTACCATTTGAAATCATAAAATAGTCTAATATCTTCATTTTTTCAACATACGTAGCTATTACCCTCGAAAACTAAAACTTTTGACATAGGAAAAGAGCCTTTAATCACATTCTTTACCATGTGCAATCATAAAATAGTCTGATATCTTCATTTTTTCCACAGACAAAGCTATTACCCTCTAAAACTAAAACTTTTGAAATAGGAAAAGAGCCTTTAATCACATTCTTTACCATTTGCAATCATAAAATAGTCTAATATCTTCATTTTTTCAACATACGTAGCTATTACCCTCGAAAACTAAAACTTTTGACATAGGAAAAGAGCCTTTAATCACATTCTTTACCATTTGCAATCATAAAATAGTCTAATATCTTCATTTTTTCCACAGACAAAGTTCTTACCCTCGAAAACTAAAACTTTTGAAATAGGAAAAGAGCCTTTAATCATAATCTTTACCATTTGCAATCATAAAATAGTCTAATATCTTCATTTTTTCAACATACGTAGCTATTACCCTCGAAAACTAAAACTTTTGACATAGGAAAAGAGCCTTTAATCACATTCTTTACCATTTGCAATCATAACATAGTCTAATATCTTCATTTTTTCAACATACGTAGCTATTACCCTCGAAAATTAAAACTTTTGAAATAGGAAAAGAGCCTTTAATCACATTCTTTACCATGTTCAATCATAAAATAGTCTAATATCTTCATTTTTTCAACATACGTAGCTATTACCCTCGAAAACTAAAACTTTTGAAATAGGAAAAGAGCCTTTAATCACATTCTTTACCATGTGCAATCATAAAATAGTCTAATATCTACATCTTTTCAACATACGTAGCTCTTACCCCCGAAAACTAAAACTTTTGAAATAGGGAAAGAGCCTTTAATCACATTCTTTACCATGTGCAATCATAAAATAGTCTAATATCTTCATTTTTTCCACTGACATAGCTATTACCCTCGAAAACTAAAACTTTTGAAATAGGAAAAGAGCCTTTAATCACATTCTTTACCATGTGCAATCATAAAATTGTCTAATATCTTCATTTTTTCAACATACGTAGCTATTACCCTAGAAAACTAAAACTTTTGAAATAGGAAAAGAGCCTTTAATCACATTCTTTACCATGTGCAATCATAAAATAGTCTAATATCTTCATTTTTTCCACAGACAAAGCTATTACCCTCGAAAACTAAAACTTTTGAAATAGGAAAAGAGCCTTTAATCACATTCTTCACCATTTGCAATCATAAAATAGTCTAATATCTTCATTTTTTCAACATAATTAGCTATTACCCTCGAAAACTAAAACTTTTGACATAGGAAAAGAGCCTTTAATCACATTCTTTACCATTTGCAATCATAAAATAGTCTAATATCTTCATTTTTTCAACATACGTAGCTATTACCCTCGAAAACTAAAACTTTTGAAATAGAAAAGAGCTTTTAATCACATTCTTTACCATTTGCAATCATAAAATAGTTCAATATCTTCATTTTTTCCGCAGACAAAGCTATTACCCTCGAAAACTAAAACTTTTGACATAGGAAAAGAGCCTTTAATCACATTCTTTACCATGTGCAATCATAAAATAGTCTAATATCTTCATTTTTCCAACATACGTAGCTATTACCCTCGAAAACTAAAACTTTTGACATAGGAAAAGAGCCTTTAATCACATTCTTTACCATGTGCAATCATAAAATAGTCTAATATCTTGATTTTTCCAACATACGTAGCTATTACCCTCGAAAACTAAATTTTTTGACATAGGAAAAGAGCCTTTAATCACATTCGTTACGATTTGCAATTATAAAATAGTCTAATATCTTCATTTTTTCAACATACGTAGCTATTACCCTCGAAAACTAAAACTTTTGAAATAGTAAAAGAGCATTTAATCACATTCTTTACCATTTGAAATCATAAGATAGTCTAATATCTTCATTTTTTCAACATACGTAGCTATTACCCTCGAAAACTAAAACTTTTGACATAGAAAAAGAGCCTTTAATCACATTCTTTACCATGTGCAATCATAAAATAGTCTAATATCTTCATTTTTCCAACATACGTAGCTATTACCCTCGAAAACTAAAACTTTTGCCATAGGAAAAAAGCCTTTAAGCACATTCTTTACCATATGCAATCATAAAATAGTCTAATATCTTCATTTTTCCAACATACGTAGCTATTACCCTCGAAAACTAAAACTTTTGACATAGGAAAAGAGCCTTTAATCACATTCTTTACCATTTGCAATCATAAAATAGTCTAATATCTTCATTTTTTCAACATACGTAGCTATTACCCTCGAAAACTAAAACTTTTGAAATAGGAAAAGAGCCTTTAAGCACTTTCTTTACCATGTGCAATTATAAAATAGTCTAATATCTTCATTGTTCCAACATACGTAGCTATTACCCTCGAAAACTAAAACTTTTGCCATAGAAAAAGAGCCTTTAATCACATTCTTTACCATGTGCAATCATAAAATAGTCTAATATTTTCATTTTTCCAACATACGTAGCTATTACCTTCGAAAACTAAAACTTTTGACATAGGAAAAGAGCCTTTAATCACATTCTTTACCATGTGCAATCATAAAATAGTCTAATATCTTCATTTTTCCAACATACGTAGCTATTACCCTCGAAAACGAAAACTTTTGAAATAGGAAAAGAGCCTTTAATCACATTCTTTACCTTTTGCAATCATAAAATAGTCTAATATCTTCATTTTTTCAACATACCTAGCTATTACCCTCGAAAACTAAAACTTTTGACATAGGAAAAGAGCCTTTAATCACATTCTTTACCATGTGCAATCATAAAATAGTCTAATATCTTCATTTTTTCAACATACGTAGCTATTACCCTCGAAAACTAAAACTTTTGACATAGGAAAAGAGCCTTTAATCACATTCTTTACCATTTGCAATCATAAAATAGTCTAATATCTTCATTTTTTCAACATACGTAGCTATTACCCTCGAAAACTAAAACTTTTGACATAGGAAAAGAGCCTTTAATCACATTCGTTACCATTTGCAATTATAAAATAGTCTAATATCTTCATTTTTCAACATACGTAGGTATTACCTTTGAAAACGAAAACTTTTGAAATAGGAAAAGAGCCTTTAATCACATTCTTTACCATTTGAAATCATAAAATAGTCTAATATCTTCATTTTTTCAACATACGTAGCTATTACCCTCGAAAACTAAAACTTTTGAAATAGGAAAAGAGCCTTTAATCACATTCTTTACCATGTGCAATCATAAAATAGTCTAATATCTTCATTTTTTGAACATACGTAGCTATTACCCTCGAAAACTAATACTTTTGACATAGGAAAAGAGCCTTTAATCACATTCTTTACCATTTGCAATCATAAAATAGTCTTTTATCTTCATTTTTTCAACATACGTAGCTATTACCCTCGAAAACTAAAACTTTTGAAATAGGAAAAGAGCCTTTAATCATATTCTTTACCATTTATAATCATAAAATAGTCTAATATCTTCATTTTTTCAACATACGTAGCTATTACCCTCGAAAACTAAAACTTTTGACATAGGAAAAGAGCATTTAATCACATTCTTAACCATGTGCAATCATAAAATAGTCTTATATCTTCATTTTTTCCACAGACAAAGCCATTACCCTCGAAAACTAAAACTTTTGAAATAGGAAAAGAGCCTTTAATCACATTCTTTACCATTTGCAATCATAAAATAGTCTAATATCTTCATTTTTTCAACATACGTAGCTATTACCCTCGAAAACTAAAACTTTTGACATAGGAAAAGAGCCTTTAATCACATTCTTTACCATTTGCAATCATAAAATAGTCTAATATCTTCATTTTTTCCACAGACAAAGTTCTTACCCTCGAAAACTAAAACTTTTGAAATAGGAAAAGAGCCTTTAATCATAATCTTTACCATTTGCAATCATAAAATAGTCTAATATCTTCATTTTTTCAACATACGTAGCTATTACCCTCGAAAACTAAAACTTTTGACATAGGAAAAGAACCTTTAATCACATTCTTTACCATTTGCAATCATAACATAGTCTAATATCTTCCTTTTTTCAACATACGTGGCTATTACCCTCGAAAATTAAAACTTTTGAAATAGGAAAAGAGCCTTTAATCACATTCTTTACCATGTTCAATCATAAAATAGTCTAATATCTTCATTTTTTCAACATACGTAGCTATTACCCTCGAAAACTAAAACTTTTGAAATAGGAAAAGAGCCTTTAATCACATTCTTTACCATGTGCAATCATAAAATAGTCTAATATCTTCATCTTTTCAACATACGTAGCTCTTACCCCCGAAAACTAAAACTTTTGAAATAGGGAAAGAGCCTTTAATCACATTCTTTACCATGTGCAATCATAAAATAGTCTAATATCTTCATTTTTTCCACTGACATAGCTATTCCCTCGAAAACTAAAACTTTTGAAATAGGAAAAGAGCCTTTAATCACATTCTTTACCATGTGCAATCATAAAATTGTCTAATATCTTCATTTTTTCAACATACGTAGCTATTACCCTAGAAAACTAAAACTTTTGAAATAGGAAAAGAGCCTTTAATCACATTCTTTACCATGTGCAATCATAAAATAGTCTAATATCTTCATTTTTTCCACAGACAAAGCTATTACCCTCGAAAACTAAAACTTTTGAAATAGGAAAAGAGCCTTTAATCACATTCTTCACCATTTGCAATCATAAAATAGTCTAATATCTTCATTTTTTCAACATAATTAGCTATTACCCTCGAAAACTAAAACTTTTGACATAGGAAAAGAGCCTTTAATCACATTCTTTACCATTTGCAATCATAAAATAGTCTAATATCTTCATTTTTTCAACATACGTAGCTATTACCCTCGAAAACTAAAACTTTTGAAATAGAAAAGAGCTTTTAATCACATTCTTTACCATTTGCAATCATAAAATAGTTCAATATCTTCATTTTTTCCGCAGACAAAGCTATTACCCTCGAAAACTAAAACTTTTGAAATAGAAAAAGAGCCTTTAATCACATTCTTTACCATGTGCAATCATAAAATAGTCTAATATCTTCATTTTTTCAACATACGTAGCTATTACCCTCGAAAACTAATACTTTTGACATAGGAAAAGAGCCTTTAATCACATTCTTTACCATTTGCAATCATAAAATAGTCTAATATCTTCATTTTTTCAACATACGTAGCTATTACCCTCGAAAACTAAAACTTTTGAAATAGGAAAAGAGCCTTTAATCACATTCTTTACCGTGTGCAATCATAAAATTGTCTAATATCTTCATTTTTTCAACATACATAGCTATTACCCTCGAAAACTAAAACTTTTGAAATAGGAAAAGAGCTTTTAATCACATTCTTTACCATGTTCAATCATAAAATAGTCTAATATCTTCATTTTTTCAACATACGTAGCTATTACCCTCGAAAACTAAAACTTTTTAAATAGGAAAAAAGCCTTTAATCACATTCTTTACCATTTGCAATCATAAAATAGTCTAATTTCTTCATTTTTTCAACATACGTAGCTATTACCCTCAAAAACTAAAACTTTTGAAATAGGAAAAGAGCCTTTAATCACATTCTTTACCATGTGCAATCATAAAATTGTCTAATATCTTCATTTTTTCCACAGACAAAGCTATTACCCTCGAAAACTAAAACTTCTGAAATAGGAAAAGAGCCTTTAATCACATTCTTTACCATGTGCAATCATAAAATTGTCTAATATCTTCATTTTTTCAACATACGTAGCTATTACCCTCGAAAACTAAAACTTTTGAAATAGGAAAAGAGCCTTTAATCACATTCTTTACCATGTACAATCATAAAATTGTCTAATATCTTCATTTTCAACATACGTAGCTATTACCCTCGAAAACCAACACTTTTGACCTAGGTAAAGAGCCTTTAATCACATTCTTTACCATTTGCAATCATAAAATAGTTTAATATCTTCATTTTTTCAACATACGTAGCTATTACCCTCGAAAACTAAAACTTTTGAAATAGGAAAAGAGCCTTTAATCACATTCTTTACCATGTGCAATCATAAAATAGTCTAATATCTTCATTTTTTCAACATACGTAGCTATTACCCTCGAAAACTAATACTTTTGACATAGGAAAAGAGCCTTTAATCACATTCTTTACCATTTGCAATCATAAAATAGTCTTATATCTTCATTTTTTCAACATACGTAGCTATTACCCTCGAAAACTAAAACTTTTGAAATAGGAAAAGAGCCTTTAATCACATTCTTTACCATTTGCAATCATAAAATAGTCTAACCAAAACTTTTGACATAGGAAAAAAGCCTTTAATCACACTCTTTACCATTTGCAATCATAAAATAGTCTAATATCTTCATTTTTTCAACATACGTAGCTATTACCCTCGAAAACTATAACTTTTGAAATAGGAAAAGAGCCTTTAATCACATTCTTTACCATGTGCAATCATAAAATTGTCTAATATCTTCATTTTTTCCACAGACAAAGCTATTACCCTCGAAAACTAAAACTTCTGAAATAGGAAAAGAGCCTTTAATCACATTCTTTACCATGTGCAATCATAAAATTGTCTAATATCTTCATTTTCAACATACGTAGCTATTACCCTCGAAAACCAAAACTTTTGACATAGGTAAAGAGCCTTTAATCACATTCTTTACCATTTGCAATCATAAAATAGTCTAATATCTTCATTTTTTCAACATATGTAGCTATTACCCTCGAAAACTAAAACTTTTGACATAGGAAAAGAGCCTTTAATCACATTCTTTACCATTTGCAATCATAAAATAGTCTAATATCTTCATTTTTTCAACATACGTAGCTATTACCCTCGAAAACTAAAACTTTTGAAATAGGAAAAGAGCCTTTAATCACATTCTTTAACATGTGCAATCATAAAATTGTCTAATATCTTCATTTTTTCAACATACGTAGCTATTACCCTCGAAAACTAAAGCTTTTGAAATAGGAAAAGAGCCTTTAATCACATTCTTTACCATGTTCAATCATAAAATAGTCTAATATCTTCATTTTTTCAACATACGTAGCTATTACCCTCGAAAACTAAAACTTTTGAAATAGGGTAAGAGCCTTTAATCACATTCTTTACCATGTGCAATCATAAAATAGTCTAATATCTTCATTTTTTCAACATACGTAGCTCTTACCCCCAAAAACTAAAACTTTTGAAATAGGGAAAGAGCCTTTAATCACATTCTTTACCATGTGCAATCTTAAAATAGTCTAATATCTTCATTTTTTCCACTGACATAGCTATTACTCTCGAAAACTAAAACTTTTGAAATAGGAAAAGAGCCTTTAATCACATTCTTTACCACGTGCAATCATAAAATTGTCTAATATCTTCATTTTTTCCACAGACAAAGCTATTACCCTCGAAAACTAAAACTATTTAAATAGGAAAAAAGCCTTTAATCACATTCTTTACCATTTGCAATCATAAAATAGTCTAATATTTTCATTTTTTCAACATACGTAGCTATTACCCTCGAAAACTAAAACTTTTGAAATAGGAAAATAGCCTTTAATAACATTCTTTACCATGTGCAATCATAAAATTGTCTAATATCTTCATTTTCAACATACGTAGCTATTACCCTCGAAAACCAAAACTTTTGACATAGGTAAAGAGCCTTTAATCACATTCTTTACCATTTGCAATCATAAAATAGTCTAATATCTTCATTTTTTCAACATACGTAGCTATTACCCTCGAAAACTAAAACTTTTGAAATAGGAAAAGAGCCTTTAATCACATTCTTTAACATGTACAATCATAAAATTGACTAATATCTTAATTTTTTCAACATACGTAGCTATTACCCTCGAAAACTTAAGCTTTTGAAATAGGAAAAGAGCCTTTAATCACATTCTTTACCATGTTCAATCATAAAATAGTCTAATATCTTCATTTTTTCAACATACGTAGCTATTACACTCGAAAACTATAACTTTTGAAATAGGAAAAGAGCCTATAATCACATTCTTTACCATGTGCAATCATAAAATAGTCTAATATCTTCATTTTTTCAACATACGTAGCTCTTACCTCCAAAAACTAAAACTTTTGAAATAGGGAAAGAGCCTTTAATCACATTCTTTACCATGTGCAATCATAAAATAGTCTAATATCTTCATTTTTTCCACTGACATAGCTATTACCCTCGAAAACTAAAACTTTTGAAATAGGAAAATAGCCTTTAATCACATTCTTTACCATGTGCAATCATAAAATTGTCTAATATCTTCATTTTTTCAACATACGTAGCTATTACCCTCGAAAACTAAAACTTTTGAAATAGGAAAAGAGCCTTTAATCACATTCTTTACCAATCATAAAATTGTCTAATATCTTCATTTTTTCAACATACGTAGCTATTACCCTCGAAAACTAAAGCTTTTGAAATAGGAAAAGAGCCTTTAATCACATTCTTTACCATGTGTAATCATAAAATAGTCTAATATCTTCATTTTTCCACTGACATAGGTATTACCCTCGAAAACTAAAACTTTTGAAATAGGAAAAGAGCCTTTAATCACATTCTTTACCATGTGCAATCATAAAATAGTCTAATATCTTCATTTTTTCAACATACGTAGCTATTACCCTCGAAAACTAAAACTTTTGAAATAGGAAAAGAGCCTTTAATCACATTCTTTACCATGTGCAATCATAAAATAGTCTAATATCTTAATCTTTTCAACATACGTAGCTCTTACCCCCGAAAACTAAAACTTTTGAAATAGGGAAAGAGCCTTTAATCACATTCTTTACCATGTGCAATCATAAAATAGTCTAATATCTTCATTTTTTCCACTGACATAGCTATTACCCTCGCAAACTAAAACTTTTGAAATAGGAAAAGAGCCTTTAATCACATTCTTTACCATGTGCAATCATAAAATTGTCTAATATCTTCATTTTTTCAACATACGTAGCTATTACCCTAGAAAACTAAAACTTTTGAAATAGGAAAAGAGCCTTTAATCACATTCTTTACCATGTGCAATCATAAAATAGTCTAATATCTTCATTTTTTCCACAGACAAAGCTATTACCCTCGAAAACTAAAACTTTTGAAATAGGAAAAGAGCCTTTAATCACATTCTTTACCATTTGCAATCATAAAATAGTCTAATATCTTCATTTTTTCAACAGAATTAGCTATTACCCTCGAAAACTAAAACTTTTGACATAGGAAAACAGCCTTTAATCACATTCTTTACCATGTGCAATCATAAAATAGTCTAATATCTTCATTTTTCCAACATACGTAGTTATTACCCTCGAAAACTAAAACTTTTGAAATAGAAAAGAGCTTTTAATCACATTCTTTACCATTTGCAATCATAAAATAGTTCAATATGTTCATTTTTTCCGCAGACAAAGCTATTACCCTCGAAAACTAAAACTTTTGAAATAGAAAAAGAGCCTTTAATCACATTCTTTACCATGTGCAATCATAAAATAGTCTAATATCTTCATTTTTTCAACATACGTAGCTATTACCCTCGAAAACTAATACTTTTGACATAGGAAAAGAGCCTTTAATCACATTCTTTACCATTTGCAATCATAAAATAGTCTAATATCTTCATTTTTTCAACATACGTAGCTATTACCCTCGAAAACTAAAACTTTTGAAATAGGAAAAGAGCCTTTAATCACATTCTTTACCATGTGCAATCATAAAATTGTCTAATATCTTCATTTTTTCAACATACATAGCTATTACCCTCGAAAACTAAAACTTTTGAAATAGGAAAAGAGCTTTTAATCACATTCTTTACCATGTTCAATCATAAAATAGTCTAATATCTTCATTTTTTCAACATACGTAGCTATTACCCTCGAAAACTAAAACTTTTTAAATAGGAAAAAAGCCTTTAATCACATTCTTTACCATTTGCAATCATAAAATAGTCTAATATCTTCATTTTTTCAACATACGTAGCTATTACCCTCGAAAACTAAAACTTTTGAAATAGGAAAAGAGCCTTTAATCACATTCTTTACCATGTGCAATCATAAAATTGTCTAATATCTTCATTTTTTCCACAGACAAAGCTATTACCCTCGAAAACTAAAACTTCTGAAATAGGAAAAGAGCCTTTAATCACATTCTTTACCATGTGCAATCATAAAATTGTCTAATATCTTCATTTTTTCAACATACGTAGCTATTACCCTCGAAAACTAAAACTTTTGAAATAGGAAAAGAGCCTTTAATCACATTCTTTACCATGTGCAATCATAAAATTGTCTAATATCTTCATTTTCAACATACGTAGCTATTACCCTCGAAAACCAAAACTTTTGACATAGGTAAAGAGCCTTTAATCACATTCTTTACCATTTGCAATCATAAAATAGTTTAATATCTTCATTTTTTCAACATACGTAGCTATTACCCTCGAAAACTAAAACTTTTGAAATAGGAAAAGAGCCTTTAATCACATTCTTTACCATGTGCAATCATAAAATAGTCTAATATCTTCATTTTTTCAACATACGTAGCTATTACCCTCGAAAACTAATACTTTTGACATAGGAAAAGAGCCTTTAATCACATTCTTTACCATTTGCAATCATAAAATAGTCTTATATCTTCATTTTTTCAACATACGTAGCTATTACCCTCGAAAACTAAAACTTTTGAAATAGGAAAAGAGCCTTTAATCACATTCTTTACCATGTGCAATCATAAAATTGTCTAATATCTTCATTTTTTCAACATACATAGCTATTACCCTCGAAAACTAAAACTTTTGAAATAGGAAAAGAGCTTTTAATCACATTCTTTACCATGTTCAATCATAAAAAAGTCTAATATCTTCATTTTTTCAACATACGTAGCTATTACCCTCGAAAACTAAAACTTTTGAAATAGGAAAAGAGCCTTTAATCACATTCTTTACCATTTGCAATCATAAAATAGTCTAACCAAAATTTTGACATAGGTAAAGAGCCTTTAATCACATTCTTTACCATTTGCAATCATAAAATAGTCTAATATCTTCATTTTTTCAACATACGTAGCTATTACCCTCGAAAACTAAAACTTTTGAAATAGGAAAAGAGCCTTTAATCACATTCTTTACCATGTGCAATCATAAAATTGTCTAATATCTTCATTTTTTCCACAGACAAAGCTATTACCCTCGAAAACTAAAACTTTTTAAATAGGAAAAAAGCCTTTAATTACATTCTTTACCATTTGCAATCATAAAATAGTCTAATATCTTCATTTTTTCAACATACGTAGCTATTACCCTCGAAAACTAAAACTTTTGAAATAGGAAAAGAGCCTTTAATCACATTCTTTACCATGTGCAATCATAAAATTGTCTAATATCTTCATTTTTTCCACAGACAAAGCTATTACCCTCGAAAACTAAAACTTCTGAAATAGGAAAAGAGCCTTTAATCACATTCTTTACCATGTGCAGTCATAAAATTGTCTAATATCTTAATTTTCAACATACGTAGCTATTACCCTCGAAAACCAAAACTTTTGACATAGGTAAAGAGCCTTTAATCACATTCTTTACCATTTGCAATCATAAAATAGTCTAATATCTTCATTTTTTCAACATATGTAGCTATTACCCTCGAAAACTAAAACTTTTGACATAGGAAAAGAGCCTTTAATCACATTCTTTACCATTTGCAATCATAAAATAGTCTAATATCTTCATTTTTTCAACATACGTAGCTATTACCCTCGAAAACTAAAACTTTTGAAATAGGAAAAGAGCCTTTAATCACATTCTTTAACATGTGCAATCATAAAATTGTCTAATATCTTCATTTTTTCAACATACGTAGCTATTACCGTCGAAAACTAAAGCTTTTGAAATAGGAAAAGAGCCTTTAATCACATTCTTTACCATGTTCAATCATAAAATAGTCTAATATCTTCATTTTTTCAACATACGTAGCTATTACCCTCGAAAACTAAAACTTTTGAAATAGGAAAAGAGCCTTTAATCACATTCTTTACCATGTGCAATCATAAAATAGTCTAATATCTTCATTTTTTCAACATACGTAGCTCTTACCCCCAAAAACTAAAACTTTTGAAATAGGGAAAGAGCTTTTAATCACATTCTTTACCATGTGCAATCATAAAATAGTCTAATATCTTCATTTTTTCCACTGACATAGCTATTACTCTCGAAAACTAAAACTTTTGAAATAGGAAAAGAGCCTTTAATCACATTCTTTACCACGTGCAATCATAAAATTGTCTAATATCTTCATTTTTTCCACAGACAAAGCTATTACCCTCGAAAACTAAAACTATTTAAATAGGAAAAAAGCCTTTAATCACATTCTTTACCATTTGCAATCATAAAATAGTCTAATATCTTCATTTTTTCAACATACGTAGCTATTACCCTCGAAAACTAAAACTTTTGAAATAGGAAAAGAGCCTTTAATAACATTCTTTACCATGTGCAATCATAAAATTGTCTAATATCTTCATTTTCAACATACGTAGCTATTACCCTCGAAAACCAAAACTTTTGACATAGGTAAAGAGCCTTTAATCACATTCTTTACCATTTGCAATCATAAAATAGTCTAATATCTTCATTTTTTCAACATATGTAGCTATTACCCTCGAAAACTAAAACTTTTGAAATAGGAAAAGAGCCTTTAATCACATTCTTTAACATGTGCAATCATAAAATTGACTAATATCTTCATTTTTTCAACATACGTAGCTATTACCCTCGAAAACTAAAGCTTTTGAAATAGGAAAAGAGCCTTTAATCACATTCTTTACCATGTTCAATCATAAAATAGTCTAATATCTTCATTTTTTCAACATACGTAGCTATTACCCTCGAAAACTATAACTTTTGAAATAGGAAAAGAGCCTTTAATCACATTCTTTACCATGTGCAATCATAAAATAGTCTAATATCTTCATTTTTTCAACATACGTAGCTCTTACCTCCAAAAACTAAAACTTTTGAAATAGGGAAAGAGCCTTTAATCACATTCTTTACCATGTGCAATCATAAAATAGTCTAATATCTTCATTTTTTCCACTGACATAGCTATTACCCTCGAAAACTAAAACTTTTGAAATAGGAAAATAGCCTTTAATCACATTCTTTACCATGTGCAATCATAAAATTGTCTAATATCTTCATTTTTTCAACATACGTAGCTATTACCCTCGAAAACTAAAACTTTTGAAATAGGAAAAGAGCCTTTAATCACATTCTTTACCAATCATAAAATTGTCTAATATCTTCATTTTTTCAACATACGTAGCTATTACCCTCGAAAACTAAAGCTTTTGAAATAGGAAAAGAGCCTTTAATCACATTCTTTACCATGTTCAATCATAAAATAGTGTAATATCTTCATTTTTTCAACATACGTAGCTATTACCCTCGAAAACTAATACTTTTGACATAGGAAAAGAGCCTTTAATCACATTCTTTACCATTTGCAATCATAAAATTGTCTAATATTTCCATTTTTTCAACATACATAGCTATTACCCTCGAAAACTAAAACTTTTGAAATAGGAAAAGAGCCTTTAATCACATTCTTTACCATGTTCAATCATACTAAAACTTTTGACATAGGAAAAGAGCCTTTTATCACATTCTTTACCATTTGCAATCATAAAATAGTCTAATATCTTCATTTTTTTAACACACGTAGCTATTACCCTCGAAAACTAAAACTTTTGAAATAGGAAAAGAGCCTTTAATCACATTCTTTACCATGTGCAATCATAAAATTGTCTAATATCTTCATTTTTTCAACATACGTAGCTATTACCCTCGAAAACTAAAACTTTTGAAATAGGAAAAGAGCCTTTAATCACATTCTTTACCATGTGCAATCATAAAATAGTCTAATATCTTCATTTTTTCAACATACGTAGCTATTACCGTCGAAAACTAAAGCTTTTGAAATAGGAAAAGAGCCTTTAATCACATTCTTTACCATGTGCAATCATAAAATAGTCTAATATCTTCATTTTTTCAACATACGCAGCTCTTACCCCCGAAAACTAAAACTTTTGAAATAGGAAAAGAGCCTTTAATCACATTCTTTACCATGTGCAATCATAAAATAGTCTAATATCTTCATTTTTTCCACAGACATAGCTATTACCCTCGAAAACTAAAACTTTTGAAATAGGAAAAGAGCCTTTAATCACATTCTTTACCATTTGCAATCATAAAATAGTCTAATATCTTCATTCTTCCACAGACATAGCTATTACCCTCGAAAACTAAAACTTTTGAAATAGGAAAAGAGCCTTTAATCACATTCTTTACCAGGTGCAATCATAAAATTGTCTAATATCTTCATTTTTTCAACATACGTAGCACTTACCCCCGAAAACTAAAACTTTTGAAATAGGAAAAGAACCTTTAATCACATTCTTTACCAGGTGCAATCATAAAATTGTCTAATATCTTCATTTTTTCAACATACGTAGCTATTACCCTCGAAAACTAAAGCTTTTGAAATAGGAAAAGAGCCTTTAATCACATTCTTTACCATGTGCAATCATAAAATAGTCTAATATCTTCATTTTTTCAACATACGTAGCTATTACCCTCGAAAACTAAAACTTTTGAAATAGGAAAAGAGCCTTTAATCACATTCTTTACCATGTGCAATCATAAAATAGTCTAATATCTTCATTTTTTCATCATACGTAGCTCTTACCCCCGAAAACTAAAACTTTTGAAATAGGAAAAGAACCTTTAATCACATTCTTTACCATGTGCAATCATAAAATAGTCTAATATCTTCATTTTTTCAACATACGTAGGTCTTACCCCCGAAAACTAAAAATTTTGAAATAGGAAAAGAGCCTTTAATCACATTCTTTACCATGTGCAATCATAAAATAGTCTAATATCTTCATTTTTTCCACAGACATAGCTATTACCCTCGACAACTAAAACTTTTGAAATAGGAAAAGAGCCTTTAATCACATTCTTTACCATTTGCAATCATAAAATAGTCTAATATCTTCATTTTTCCACAGACATAGCTATTACCCTAGAAAACTAAAACTTTTGAAATAGGAAAAGAGCCTTTAATCACATTCTTTACCATTTGCAATCATAAAACAGTCTAATATCTTCATTTTTTCAACATACGTAGCTATTACCCTCGAAAACTAAAACTTTTGAAATAGGAAAAGAGCATTTAATCACATTCTTTACCAGGTGCAATCATAAAATTGTCTAATATCTTCATTTTTTCAACATACATAGCTATTACCCTCGAAAACTAAAACTTTTGAAATAGGAAAAGAGCCTTTAATCACATTCTTTACCATTTGCAATCATAAAATAGTCTAATATCTTCATTTTTTCAACATACGTAGCTATTACCCTCGAAAACTAAAGCTTTTGAAATAGGAAAAGAGCCTTTAATCACATTCTTTACCATGTGCAATAATAAAATAGTCTAATATCTTCATTTTTTCAACATACGTAGCCCTTACCCCCAAAAACTAAAACTTTTGAAATAGGAAAAGAGCCTTTAATCACATTCTTTACCATGTGCAATCATAAAATAGTCTAATATCTTCATTTTTTCAACATACGTAGCTATTACCCTCAAAAACTAAAACTTTTGAAATAGGAAAAGAGCCTTTAATCACATTCTTTACCATGTGCAATTATAAAATAGTCTAATATCTTCATTTTTTCCACAGACATAGCTTTTACCCCCGAAAACTAAAACTTTTGACATAGGAAAAGAGCCTTTAATCACATTCTTTACCATTTGCAATCATAAAATAGTCTTATATCTTCATTTTTTCAACATACGTAGCTATTACCCTCGAAAACTAAAACTTTTGAAATAGGAAAAGAGCCTTTAATCATATTCTTTACCATTTGGAATCATAAAATAGTCTAATATCTTCATTTTTTCAACATACGTAGCTATTACCCTCGAAAACTAAAACTTTTGACATAGGAAAAGAGCCTTTAATCACATTCTTTACCATGTGCAATCATAAAATAGTCTGATATCTTCATTTTTTCCCCAGACAAAGCTATTACCCTCTAAAACTAAAACTTTTGAAATAGGAAAAGAGCCTTTAATCACATTCTTTACCATTTGCAATCATAAAATAGTCTAATATCTTCATTTTTTCAACATACGTAGCTATTACCCTCGAAAACTAAAACTTTTGACATAGGAAAAGAGCCTTTAATCACATTCTTTACCATTTGCAATCATAAAATAGTCTAATATCTTCATTTTTTCAACATACGTAGCTATTACCCTCGAAAACTAAAACTTTTGAAATAGGAAAAGAGCCTTTAATCACATTCTTTACCAATCATAAAATTGTCTAATATCTTCATTTTTTCAACATACGTAGCTATTACCCTCGAAAACTAAAGCTTTTGAAATAGGAAAAGAGCCTTTAATCACATTCTTTACCATGTTCAATCATAAAATAGTGTAATATCTTCATTTTTTCAACATACGTAGCTATTACCCTCGAAAACTAATACTTTTGACATAGGAAAAGAGCCTTTAATCACATTCTTTACCATTTGCAATCATAAAATTGTCTAATATTTCCATTTTTTCAACATACATAGCTATTACCCTCGAAAACTAAAACTTTTGAAATAGGAAAAGAGCCTTTAATCACATTCTTTACCATGTTCAATCATACTAAAACTTTTGACATAGGAAAAGAGCCTTTTATCACATTCTTTACCATTTGCAATCATAAAATAGTCTAATATCTTCATTTTTTCAACACACGTAGCTATTACCCTCGAAAACTAAAACTTTTGAAATAGGAAAAGAGCCTTTAATCACATTCTTTACCATGTGCAATCATAAAATTGTCTAATATCTTCATTTTTTCAACATACGTAGCTATTACCCTCGAAAACTAAAACTTTTGAAATAGGAAAAGAGCCTTTAATCACATTCTTTACCATGTGCAATCATAAAATAGTCTAATATCTTCATTTTTTCAACATACGCAGCTCTTACCCCCGAAAACTAAAACTTTTGAAATAGGAAAAGAGCCTTTAATCACATTCTTTACCATGTGCAATCATAAAATAGTCTAATATCTTCATTTTTTCCACAGACATAGCTATTACCCTCGAAAACTAAAACTTTTGAAATAGGAAAAGAGCCTTTAATCACATTCTTTACCATTTGCAATCATAAAATAGTCTAATATCTTCATTCTTCCACAGACATAGCTATTACCCTCGAAAACTAAAACTTTTGAAATAGGAAAAGAGCCTTTAATCACATTCTTTACCAGGTGCAATCATAAAATTGTCTAATATCTTCATTTTTTCAACATACGTAGCACTTACCCCCGAAAACTAAAACTTTTGAAATAGGAAAAGAACCTTTAATCACATTCTTTACCAGGTGCAATCATAAAATTGTCTAATATCTTCATTTTTTCAACATACGTAGCTATTACCCTCGAAAACTAAAGCTTTTGAAATAGGAAAAGAGCCTTTAATCACATTCTTTACCATGTGCAATCATAAAATAGTCTAATATCTTCATTTTTTCAACATACGTAGCTATTACCCTCGAAAACTAAAACTTTTGAAATAGGAAAAGAGCCTTTAATCACATTCTTTACCATGTGCAATCATAAAATAGTCTAATATCTTCATTTTTTCAACATACGTAGTTCTTACCCCCGAAAACTAAAACTTTTGAAATAGGAAAAGAACCTTTAATCACATTCTTTACCATGTGCAATCATAAAATAGTCTAATATCTTCATTTTTTCAACATACGTAGGTCTTATCCCCGAAAACTAAAAATTTTGAAATAGGAAAAGAGCCTTTAATCACATTCTTTAGCATGTGCAATCATAAAATAGTCTAATATCTTCATTTTTTCCACAGACATAGCTATTACCCTCGACAACTAAAACTTTTGAAATAGGAAAAGAGCCTTTAATCACATTCTTTACCATTTGCAATCATAAAATAGTCTAATATCTTCATTTTTCCTCAGACATAGCTATTACCCTAGAAAACTAAAACTTTTGAAATAGGAAAAGAGCCTTTAATCACATTCTTTACCATTTGCAATCATAAAACAGTCTAATATCTTCATTTTTTCAACATACGTAGCTATTACCCTCGAAAACTAAAACTTTTGAAATAGGAAAAGAGCCTTTAATCACATTCTTTACCAGGTGCAATCATAAAATTGTCTAATATCTTCATTTTTTCAACATACATAGCTATTACCCTCGAAAACTAAAACTTTTGAAATAGGAAAAGAGCCTTTAATCACATTCTTTACCATTTGCAATCATAAAATAGTCTAATATCTTCATTTTTTCAACATACGTAGCTATTACCCTCGAAAACTAAAGCTTTTGAAATAGGAAAAGAGCCTTTAATCACATTCTTTACCATGTGCAATAATAAAATAGTCTAATATCTTCATTTTTTCAACATACGTAGCCCTTACCCCCGAAAACTAAAACT
>NW_027063085.1:38087-87005 GCF_032884065.1 Artemia franciscana
AATAGCTAGGTCTGTTGAAAAAATGAAGATAATAGACTATTATATGATTGCAAATGGTAAAGAATGTGATTAAAGGCTCTTTTCCTATTTCAAAAGTTTTAGTTTTCGAGGGTAATAGCTACGTATGTTGAAAAAATGAAGATATTAGACAATTTTATGATTGCAAATGGTAAAGAATGTGATTAAGGCTCTTTTCGTATGTCAAAAGTTTTAGTTTTCGAGGGTAATAGCACGTATGTTGAAAAACTGAAGAAATTAGACTATTTTATGATTGCAAATGGTAACGAATGTGATTAAAGGCTCTTTTCCTATTTCAAAAGTTTTAGTTTTCGAGGGTAATAGCTATGTCTGTGGAAAAAAATGAAGATATTAGACTTTTTATGATTGCACATGGTAAAGAAATGTGATTAAAGGCTCTTTTCCTATGTCAAAAGTTTTAGTTTTCGAGGGTAATAGCTACCTATGTTGAAAAAATGAAGATATTAGACTATTTTATGATTGCAAAATTGTAAAGAATGTGATTAAAGGCTCTTTTCCTATGTCAAAAGTTTTAGTTTTCGAGGTTAATAGCTACGTATGTTGAAAAAATGAAGATATTAGACTATTTTATGATTGCAAATTGTAAAGAATGTGATTAAAGGCTCTTTTCCTATGTCAAAAGTTTTAGTTTTCGATGGTAATAGCTACGTATGTTGAAAAAATGAAGATATTAGACTATTTTATGATTGCAAATGGTAAAGAAAGTGATTAAAGGCTCTTTTCCTATGTCAAAAGTTTTAGTTTTCGAGGGTAATAGCTATGTATGTTGAAAAAAAATGAAGATATTAGACTATTTTATGATTGCACATGGTAAAGAATGTGATTAAAGGCTCTTTTCCTATGTCAAAAGTTTTAGTTTTCGAGGGTAATAGCTACGTATGTTGAAAAAATGAAGATATTAGACTATTATATGATTGCACATGGTAAAGATGTGATTAAAGGCTCTTTTCCTATGTCAAAAGTTTAGTTTTCAAGGGTAATAGCTACGTATGTTGGAAAAATGAAGATATTAGACTATTTTATGAGTGCACATGGTAAAGAATGTGCTTAAAGGCTCTTTTCCTATGTCAAAAGTTTTAGTTTTCGAGGGTAATAGCTACGTATCTTGAAAAAATGAAGATATTAGACTATTTTATGATTGCAAATGGTAAAGATGTGATTAAAGGCTCTTTTCCTATGTCAAAAGTTTTAGTATTCGAGGGTAATAGCTAAGTATGTTGAAAAAATGAAGATATTAGACCATTTTATGATTGCAAATGGTAAAGAATGTGATTAAAGGCTCTTTTCCTATATCAAAAGTTTTAGTTTTCGAGGGTAATAGCTACGTATGTTGAAAAAATGAAGATATTAGACTATTTTATGATTGCAAATGGTAAAGAATGTGATTAAAGGCTCTTTTCCTATGTCAAAAGTTTTAGTTTTCGAGGGTAATAGCTACGTATGTTGAAAAAATGAAGATATTAGACTATTTTATGATTGCACATGGTAAAGAATGTGATTAAAGGCTCTTTTTCCTATTTCAAAAGTTTTAGTTTTCGAGGGTAATAGCTAAGTATGTTGAAAAAATGAAGATATTAGACTATTTTATGATTGCACATGGTAAAGAATGTGATTAAAGGCTCTTTTCCTATGTCAAAAGTTTTAGTTTTCGAGGTAATAGCTACGTATGTTGAAAAAATGAAGATATTAGACTATTTTATGATTGCACATGGTAAAGAATCTGATTAAAGGCTCTTTTCCTATTCAAAAGTTTTAGTTTTCGAGGGTAATAGCTACGTATGTTGGAAAAAATGAAGATATTAGACTATTTTATGATTGCACATGGTAAAGAATGTGATTAAAGGCTCTTTTCCTATGTCAAAAGTTTTAGTTTTCGAGGGTAATAGCTACTTATGTTGAAAAAATGAAGATATTAGACTATTTTATGATTGCACATGGTAAAGAATGTGATTAAAGTCTCTTTTCCTATGTCAAAAGTTTTAGTTTTCGAGGGTAATAGCTACGTATGTTGGAAAAAATGAAGATATTAGACAATTTTATGATTGCACATGGTAAAGAATGTGATTAAAGGCTCTTTTCCTATGTCAAAAGTTTTAGTTTTCGAGGGTAATAGCTATATCTGTTGAAAAAATGAAGATATTAGACTATTTTATGATTGCAAATGGTAAAGAATATGATTAAAGGCTCTTTTCCTATTTCAAAAGTTTTAGTTTTCGAGGGTAATAGCTACGTATTTGAAAAAATGAAGATATTAGACTATTTTATGATTGCAAATGGTAAAGAATGTGATTAAAGGCTCTTTTCCTATGTCAAAAGTTTTAGTTTTCGAGCGTAATAGCTACGTATGTTGAAAAAATGAAGATATTAGACTATTTTATGATTGCAAATGGTAAAGAATGTGATTAAAGGCTCTTTTCCTATTTCAAAAGTTTTAGTTTTCGAGGGTAATAGCTATGTCTGTGGAAAAAATGAAGATATTAGACTTTTTATGATTGCACATGGTAAAGAATGTGATTAAAGGCTCTTTTCCTATTTCAAAAGTTTTAGTTTTCGAGGGTAATAGCTACGTATGTTGAAAAAATGAAGATATTAGACTATTTTATGATTGCAAATTGTAAAGAATGTGATTAAAGGCTCTTTTCCTATTCAAAAGTTTTAGTTTTCGAGGTAATAGCTACGTATGTTGAAAAAATGAAGATATTAGACTATTTTATGATTGCAAATGGTAAAGAATGTGATTAAAGGCTCTTTTCCTATGTCAAAAGTTTTAGTTTTCGATGGTAATAGCTACGTATGTTGAAAAAATGAAGATATTAGACTATTTTATGATTGCAAATGGTAAAGAATGTGATTAAAGGCTCTTTTCCTATTTCAAAAGTTTTAGTTTTCGAGGGTAATAGCTATGTATGTTGAAAAAAATGAAGATATTAGACTATTTTATGATTGCACATGGTAAAGAATGTGATTAAAGGCTCTTTTCCTATGTCAAAAGTTTTAGTTTTCGAGGGTAATAGCTACGTATGTTGAAAAAATGAAGATATTAGACTATTTTATGATTGCAAATGGTAAAGAATGTGATTAAAGGCTCTTTTCCTATTTCAAAAGTTTTAGTTTTCGAGGGTAATAGCTACGTATGTTGAAAAAATGAAGATATTAGACTATTTTATGATTGCACATGGTAAAGAATGTGATTAAAGGCTCTTTTCCTATTTCAAAAGTTTTAGTTTTCGAGGGTAATAAATACGTATGTTGAAAAAATGAAGATATTAGACAATTTTATGATTGCACATGGTAAAGAATGTGATTAAAGGCTCTTTTCCTATATCAAAAGTTTTAGTTTTCGAGGGTAATAGCTACGTATGTTGAAAAAATGAAGATATTAGACTATTTTATGATTGCAAATGGTAAAGAATGTGATTAAAGGCTCTTTTCCTATTCAAAAGTTTTAGTTTTCGAGGGTAATAGCTACGTATGTTGAAAAAATGAAGATATTAGACTATTTTATGATTGCAATGGTAAAGAATGTGATTAAAGGCTCTTTTCCTATATCAAAAGTTTTAGTTTTCGAGGTAATAGCTGCGTATGTTGAAAAAATGAAGATATTAGACTATTTTATGATTGCACATGGTAAAGAATGTGATTAAAGGCTCTTTTCCTATGTCAAAGTTTTAGTTTTCGAGGGTAATAAATACGTATGTTGAAAAAATGAAGATATTAGACTATTTTATGATTGCAAATGGTAAAGAATGTGATTAAAGGCTCTTTTCCTATGTCAAAAGTTTTAGTTTTCGAGGGTAATAGCTATGTGTTGAAAAAATGAAGATATTAGACTATTTTATGATTGCACATGGTAAAGAATGTGATTAAAGGCTCTTTTCCTATGTCAAAAGTTTTAGTTTTCGAGGGTAATAGCTACTTATGTTGAAAAAATGAAGATATTAGACTATTTTATGATTGCACATGGTAAAGAATGTGATTAAGGCTCTTTTCCTATTTCAAAAGTTTTAGTTTTCGAGGGTAATAGCTACGTATGTTGAAAAAATGAAGATATTAGACTATTTTATGATTGCACATGGTAAAGAATGTGATTAAAGGCTCTTTTCCTATTTCAAAAGTTTTAGTTTTCGAGGGTAATAGCTACGTATGTTGAAAAAATGAAGATATTAGACTATTTTATGATTGAATGGTAAAGAATGTGATTAAAGGCTCTTTTCCTATGTCAAAAGTTTTAGTTTTCGAGGGTAATAGCTACGTATGTTGAAAAAATGAAGATATTAGACTATTTTATGATTGCAAATGGTAAAGAATGTGATTAAAGGCTCTTTTCCTATTTCAAAAGTTTTAGTTTTCGAGGGTAATAGCTACGTATGTTGAAAAAATGAAGATATTAGACTATTTTATGATTGCAAATGGTAAAGAATGTGATTAAAGGCTCTTTTCCTATTTCAAAAGTTTTAGTTTTCGGGTAATAGCTAGTATGTTGAAAAAATGAAGATATTAGACATTTTATGATTGCACATGGTAAAGAATGTGATTAAAGGCTCTTTTCCTATGTCAAAAGTTTTAGTTTTCAGGGTAATATCTACCTAGTTGAAAAAATGAAGATATTAGACTATTTTATGATTGCAAATGGTAAAGAATGTGATTAAAGGCTCTTTTCCTATGTCAAAAGTTTTAGTTTTCGAGGTCAATAGCTACGTATGTTGAAAAAATGAAGATATTAGACTATTTTATGATTGCAAATGGTAAAGAATGTGATTAAAGGCTCTTTTCCTATGTCAAAAGTTTTAGTTTTCGAGGGTAATAGCTACGTATGTTAAAAAAATGAAGATATTAGACTATTTTATGATTGCACATGGTAAAGAATGTGATTAAAGGCTCTTTTCCTATGTCAAAAGTTTTAGTTTTCGAGGGTAATAGCTACGTATGTTGGAAAAAATGAAGATATTAGACTATTTTATGATTGCACATGGTAAAGAATGTGATTAAAGGCTCTTTTCCTATGTCAAAAGTTTTAGTTTTCGAGGGTAATAGCTAAGTATGTTGAAAAAATGAAGATATTAGACTATTTTATGATTGCAAATGGTAAAGAATGTGATTAAAGGCTCTTTTCCTATGTCAAAAGTTTTAGTTTTCGAGGGTAATAGCTACATATGTTGAAAAAATGAAGATATTAGACTATTTTATGATTGCAAATGGTAAAGAATGTGATTAAAGGCTCTTTTCCTATTTCAAAAGTTTTAGTTTTCGAGGGTAATAGCTACGTATGTTGAAAAAATGAAGATATTAGACTATTTTATGATTGCACATGGTAAAGAATGTGATTAAAGGCTCTTTTCCTATTTCAAAAGTTTTAGTTTTCGAGGGTAATAGCTACGTATGTTGGAAAAAATGAAGATATTAGACTATTTTATGATTGCACATGGTAAAGAATGTGATTAAAGGCTCTTTTCCTATTTCAAAAGTTTTAGTTTTCGAGGGTAATAGCTACGTATGTTGAAAAAATGAAGATATTATTCAATTTTATTGCAATCTGAATTTATGATTGCACATGGTAAAGAATGTGATTAAAGGCTCTTTTCCTATTTCAAAAGTTTTAGTTTTCGAGGGTAATAGCTACGTATGTTGAAAAAATGAAGATATTAGACTATTTTATGATTGCAACATGGTAAAGAATGTGATTAAAGGCTCTTTTCCTATGTCAAAAGTTTTAGTTTTCGAGGGTAATAGCTACGTATGTTGAAAAAATGAAGATATTAGACTATTTTATGATTGCACATGGTAAAGAATGTGATTAAAGGCTCTTTTCCTATTTCAAAAGTTTTAGTTTTCGAGGGTAATAGCTACGTATGTTGAAAAAATGAAGATATTAGACTATTTTATGATTGCAATGGTAAAGAATGTGATTAAAGGCTCTTTTCCTATTCAAAAGTTTTAGTTTTCGAGGGTAATAGCTACATATGTTGAAAAAATGAAGATATTAGACTATTTTATGATTGCACATGGTAAAGAATGTGATTAAAGGCTCTTTTCCTATGTCAAAAGTTTTAGTTTTCGAGGGTAATAGCTACGTATGTTGAAAAAATGAAGATATTAGACTATTTTATGATTGCACATGGTAAAGAATGTGATTAAAGGCTCTTTTCCTATTTCAAAAGTTTTAATTTTCGAGGGTAATAGCTACGTTGTCTGTGGAAAAAATGAAGATATTAGACAATTTTATGATTGCACATGGTAAAGAATGTGATTAAAGGCTCTTTTCCTATTTCAAAAGTTTTAGTTTTCGAGGGTAATAGCTACGTATGTTGAAAAAATGAAGATATTAGACTATTTTATGATTGCAATGGTAAAGAATGTGATTAAAGGCTTTTTCCTATTTCAAAAGTTTTAGTTTTCGAGGGTAATAGCTACGTTGTCTGTGGAAAAAATGAAGATATTAGACTATTTTATGATTGCACATGGTAAAGAATGTGATTAAAGGCTCTTTTCCTATTTCAAAAGTTTTAGTTTTCGAGGTAATAGCTACGTATGTTGAAAAAATGAAGATATTAGACTATTTTATGATTGCAAATGGTAAAGAATGTGATTAAAGGCTCTTTTCCTATTTCAAAAGTTTTAGTTTTCGAGGGTAATAGCTACGTATGTTGAAAAAATGAAGATATTAGACTATTTTATGATTGAACATGGTAAAGAATGTGATTAAAGGCTCTTTCCTATTTCAAAAGTTTTAGTTTTCGAGGGTAATAGCTATGTATGTTGAAAAAATGAAGATATTAGACTATTTTATGATTGCACATGGTAAAGAATGTGATTAAAGGCTCTTTTCCTATTTCAAAAGTTTTAGTTTTCGAGGGTAATAGCTACGTATGTTGAAAAAATGAAGATATTAGACTATTTTATGATTGCAATGGTAAAGAATGTGATTAAAGGCTCTTTTCCTATGTCAAAAGTTTTAGTTTTCGAGGGTAATAGCTACGTATGTTGAAAAAATGAAGATATTAGACTATTTTATGATTGCACATGGTAAAGAATGTGATTAAAGGCTCTTTTCCTATTTCAAAAGTTTTAGTTTTCGAGGGTAATAGCTACGTATGTTGAAAAAATGAAGATATTAGACTATTTTATGATTGCAAATGGTAAAGAATGTGATTAAAGGCTCTTTTCCTATTTCAAAAGTTTTAGTTTTCGAGGGTAATAGCTACGTTGTCTGTGGAAAAAATGAAGATATTAGACTATTTTATGATTGCACATGGTAAAGAATGTGATTAAAGGCTCTTTTCCTATTTCAAAAGTTTTAGTTTTCGAGGGTAATAGCTACGTATGTTGAAAAAATGAAGATATTAGACTATTTTATGATTGCAAATGGTAAAGAATGTGATTAAAGGCTCTTTTCCTATGTCAAAAGTTTTAGTTTTCGAGGGTAATAGCTTTGTCTGTGGAAAAAATGAAGATATTAGACTATTTTATGATTGCACATGGTAAAGAATGTGATTAAAGGCTCTTTTCCTATTTCAAAAGTTTTAGTTTTCGAGGGTAATAGCCTATGTCAGTGGAAAAATGAAGATATTAGACTATTTTATGATTGCACATGGTAAAGAATGTGATTAAAGGCTCTTTTCCTATTTCAAAAGTTTTAGTTTTCGGGGGTAAGAGCTACGTATGTTGAAAAAATGAAGATATTAGACTATTTTATGATTGCACATGGTAAAGAATGTGATTAAAGGCTCTTTTCCTATTTCAAAAGTTTTAGTTTTCGAGGGTAATAGCTACGTATGTTAAAAAATGAAGATATTAGACTATTTTATGATTGCACATGGTAAAGAATGTGATTAAAGGCTCTTTTCCTATTTCAAAAGTTTTAGTTTTCGAGGGTAATAGCTACGTATGTTGGAAAAAATGAAGATATTAGACTAATTTTGATTGCATGGTAAAGAATGTGATTAAAGGCTCTTTTCCTATTTCAAAAGTTTTAGTTTTCGAGGGTAATAGCTACGTATGTTGAAAAAATGAAGATATTAGACAATTTTATGATTGCACATGGTAAAGAATGTGATTAAAGGCTCTTTTCCTATTTCAAAAGTTTTAGTTTTCGAGGGTAATAGCTATGTCAGTGGAAAAAATGAAGATATTAGACTATTTTATGATTGCACATGGTAAAGAATGTGATTAAAGGCTCTTTTCCTATTTCAAAAGTTTTAGTTTTCGGGGGTAAGAGCTACGTATGTTGAAAAAATGAAGATATTAGACTATTTTATGATTGCACATGGTAAAGAATGTGATTAAAGGCTCTTTTCCTATTTCAAAAGTTTTAGTTTTCGAGGGTAATAGCTACGTATGTTGAAAAAATGAAGATATTAGACTATTTTATGATTGAACATGGTAAAGAATGTGATTAAAGGCTCTTTTCCTATTTCAAAAGTTTTAGTTTTCGAGGGTAATAGCTACGTATGTTGAAAAAATGAAGATATTAGACAATTTTATGATTGCACATGGTAAAGAATGTGATTAAAGGCTCTTTTCCTATTTCAAAAGTTTTAGTTTTCGAGGGTAATAGCTACGTATGTTGAAAAAATGAAGATATTAGACTATTTTATGATTGCAAATGGTAAAGAATGTGATTAAAGGCTCTTTTCCTATGTCAAAAGTTTTAGTTTTCGAGGGTAATAGCTACATGTTGAAAAAATGAAGATATTAGACTATTTTATGATTGCAAATGGTAAAGAATGTGATTAAAGGCTCTTTTCCTATGTCAAAAGTTTTAGTTTTCGAGGGTAATAGCTACGTATGTTGAAAATGAAGATATTAGACAATTTTATGATTGCACATGGTAAAGAATGTGATTAAAGGCTCTTTTCCTATTTCAAAAGTTTTAGTTTTCGAGGGTAATAGCTTTGTCTGTGGAAAAAATGAAGATATTAGACTATTTTATGATTGCACATGGTAAAGAATGTGATTAAAGGCTCTTTTCCTATTTCAAAAGTTTTAGTTTTCGAGGGTAATAGCTACGTATGTTGAAAAAATGAAGATATTAGACTATTTTATGATTGCAAATGGTAAAGAATGTGATTAAAGGCTCTTTTCCTTTTCAAAAGTTTTAGTTTTCGAGGGTAATAGCTACGTATGTTGAAAAAATGAAGATATTAGACTATTTTATGATTGCAATGGTAAAGAATGTGATTAAAGGCTCTTTTCCTATTTCAAAAGTTTTAGTTTTCGAGGGTAATAGCTATGTCTGTGGAAAAAATGAAGATATTAGACTATTTTATGATTGTACATGGTAAAGAATGTGATTAAAGGCTCTTTTCCTATTTCAAAAGTTTTAGTTTTCGGGGGTAAGAGCTACGTATGTTGAAAAAATGAACATATTAGACTATTTTATGATTGCACATGGTAAAGAATGTGATTAAAGGTTCTTTTCCTATTTCAAAAGTTTTAGTTTTCGGGGGTAAGAGCTACGTATGTTGAAAAAATGAAGATATTAGACTATTTTATGATTGCACATGGTAAAGAATGTGATTAAAGGCTCTTTTAACTATTTCAAAAGTTTTAGTTTTCGAGGGTAATAGCTACGTATGTTGAAAAAAATGAAGATATTAGACAATTTTATGATTGCACATGGTAAAGAATGTGATTAAAGGCTCTTTTCCTATTTCAAAAGTTTTAGTTTTCGAGGGTAATAGCTACGTATGTTGAAAAAATGAAGATATTAGACTATTTTATGATTGCAAATGGTAAAGAATGTGATTAAAGGCTCTTTTCCTATGTCAAAAGTTTTAGTTTTCGAGGGTAATAGCTACGTATGTTGAAAAAATGAAGATATTAGACTATTTTATGATTGGACATGGTAAAGAATGTGATTAAAGGCTCTTTTCCTATTTCAAAAGTTTTAGTTTTCGAGGGTAATAGCTACGTATGTTGAAAAAATGAAGATATTAGACTATTTTATGATTGCACATGGTAAAGAATGTGATTAAAGGCTCTTTTCCTATTTCAAAAGTTTTAGTTTTCGAGGGTAAGAGCTACGTATGTTGAAAAAATGAAGATATTAGACTATTTTATGATTGCACATGGTAAAGAATGTGATTAAAGGCTCTTTTCCTATTTCAAAAGTTTTAGTTTTCGAGGGTAATAGCTACGTATGTTGAAAAAATGAAGATATTAGACTATTTTATGATTGCACATGGTAAAGAATGTGATTAAAGGCTCTTTTCCTATTTCAAAAGTTTTAGTTTTCGAGGGTAATAGCTACGTATGTTGAAAAAATGAAGATATTAGACTATTTTATGATTGCAAATGGTAAAGAATGTGATTAAAGGCTCTTTTCCTATTTCAAAAGTTTTAGTTTTCGAGGGTAATAGCTACGTATGTTGAAAAAATGAAGATATTAGACTATTTTATGATTGCAATGGTAAAGAATGTAATTAAAGGCTCTTTTCCTATTTCAAAAGTTTTAGTTTTCGAGGGTAATAGCTATGTCTGTGGAAAAAATGAAGATATTAGACTATTTTATGATTGCACATGGTAAAGAATGTGATTAAAGGCTCTTTTCCTATTTCAAAAGTTTTAGTTTTCGAGGGTAAGAGCTATTGTTGTGGAAAAAATGAAGATATTAGACTATTTTATGATTGCACATGGTAAAGAATTGATTAAAGGCTCTTTTCCTATTTCAAAAGTTTTAGTTTTCGGGGGTAAGAGCTAGTATGTTGAAAAAATGAAGATATTAGACTATTTTATGATTGCACATGGTAAAGAATGTGATTAAAGGCTCTTTTCCTATTTCAAAAGTTTTAGTTTTCGAGGGTAAGAGCTTTGTCTGTGGAAAAAATGAAGATATTAGACTATTTTATGATTGCACATGGTAAAGAATGTGATTAAAGGCTCTTTTCCTATTTCAAAAGTTTTAGTTTTCGAGGGTAATAGCTACGTATGTTGAAAAAATGAAGATATTAGACTATTTTATGATTGCACATGGTAAAGAATGTGATTAAAGGCTCTTTTCCTATTTCAAAAGTTTTAGTTTTCGAGGGTAATAGCTACGTATGTTGAAAAAATGAAGATATTAGACTATTTTATGATTGCACATGGTAAAGAATGTGATTAAAGGCTCTTTTCCTATGTCAAAAGTTTTAGTTTTCGAGGGTAATAGCTACGTATGTGGAAAAAATGAAGATATTAGACTATTTTATGATTGCACATGGTAAAGAATGTGATTAAAGGCTCTTTTCCTATTTCAAAAGTTTTAGTTTTCGAGGGTAAGAGCTATTGTCTGAAAAAATGAAGATATTAGACAATTTTATGATTGCACATGGTAAAGAATGTGATTAAAGGCTCTTTTCCTATTTCAAAAGTTTTAGTTTTCGAGGGTAAAAGCTAAGTCTGTGGAAAAAATGAAGATATTAGACTATTTTATGATTGCACATGGTAAAGAATGTGATTAAAGGCTCTTTTCCTATTTAAAAGTTTTAGTTTTCGAGGGTAATAGCTACGTATGTTGAAAAAATGAAGATATTAGACTATTTTATGATTGCACATGGTAAAGAATGTGATTAAAGGCTCTTTTCCTATTTCAAAAGTTTTAGTTTTCGAGGGTAATAGCTACGTATGTTGAAAAAATGAAGATATTAGACTATTTTATGATTGCACATGGTAAAGAATGTGATTAAAGGCTCTTTTCCTATTTCAAAAGTTTTAGTTTTCGGGGGTAATAGCTATGTCAGTGGAAAAAATGAAGATATTAGACTATTTTATGATTGCACATGGTAAAGAATGTGATTAAAGGCTCTTTTCCTATTTCAAAAGTTTTAGTTTTCGGGGGTAAGAGCTACGTATGTTGAAAAAATGAAGATATTAGACTATTTTATGATTGCACATGGTAAAGAATGTGATTAAAGGCTCTTTTCCTATTTCAAAAGTTTTAGTTTTCGAGGGTAATAGCTACGTATGTTGAAAAAATGAAGATATTAGACTATTTTATGATTGCACATGGTAAAGAATGTGATTAAAGGCTCTTTTCCTATTTCAAAAGTTTTAGTTTTCGAGGGTAATAGCTACGTATGTTGAAAAAATGAAGATATTAGACAATTTTATGATTGCACATGGTAAAGAATGTGATTAAAGGCTCTTTTCCTATTTCAAAAGTTTTAGTTTTCGAGGGTAATAGCTATGTCTGTGGAAAAAATGAAGATATTAGACTATTTTATGATTGCACATGGTAAAGAATGTGATTAAAGGCTCTTTTCCTATTTCAAAAGTTTTAGTTTTCGAGGGTAATAGCTACGTATGTTGAAAAAATGAAGATATTAGACTATTTTATGATTGCACATGGTAAAGAATGTGATTAAAGGCTCTTTTCCTATTTCAAAAGTTTTAGTTTTCGAGGGTAAGAGCTACGTTGTTGAAAAAATGAAGATATTAGACTATTTTATGATTGCACATGGTAAAGAATGTGATTAAAGGCTCTTTCCTATTTCAAAAGTTTTAGTTTTCGAGGGTAATAGCTACGTATGTTGAAAAAATGAAGATATTAGACTAATTTTATGATTGCACATGGTAAAGAATGTGATTAAAGGCTCTTTTCCTATTTCAAAAGTTTTATTTTTCGAGGGTAATAGCTACGTATGTTGAAAAAATGAAGATATTAGACTATTTTATGATTGCAAATGGTAAAGAATGTGATTAAAGGCTCTTTTCCTATGTCAAAAGTTTTAGTTTTCGAGGGTAATAGCTACGTATGTTGAAAAAATGAAGATATTAGACTATTTTATGATTGCTAATGGTAAAGAATGTAATTAAAGGCTCTTTTCCTATTTCAAAAGTTTTAGTTTTCGAGGGTAATAGCTATGTCTGTGGATAAAATGAAGATATTAGACTATTTTATGATTGCAAATGGTAAAGAATGTGATTAAAGGCTCTTTTCCTATTTCAAAAGTTTTAGTTTTCGAGGGTAAGAGCTTTGTCTGTGGAAAAAATGAAGATATTAGACTATTTTATGATTGCAAATGGTAAAGAATTTGATTAAAGGCTCTTTTCCTATTTCAAAAGTTTTAGTTTTCGGGGGTAAGAGCTAAGTATGTTGAAAAAATGAAGATATTAGACTATTTTATGATTGCACATGGTAAAGAATGTGATTAAAGGCTCTTTTCCTATTTCAAAAGTTTTAGTTTTCGAGGGTAAGAGCTTTGTCTGTGGAAAAAATGAAGATATTAGACTATTTTATGATTGCAAATGGTAAAGAATGTGATTAAAGGCTCTTTTCCTATTTCAAAAGTTTTAGTTTTCGGGGGTAAGAGCTACGTATGTTGAAAAATGAAGATATTAGACTATTTTATGATTGCACATGGTAAAGAATGTGATTAAAGGCTCTTTTCCTATTTCAAAAGTTTTAGTTTTCGAGGGTAATAGCTACGTATGTTGAAAAAATGAAGATATTAGACTATTTTATGATTGCACATGGTAAAGAATGTGATTAAAGGCTCTTTTCCTATTTCAAAAGTTTTAGTTTTCGGGGGTAAGAGCTACGTATGTTGAAAAAATGAAGATATTAGACTATTTTATGATTGCACATGGTAAAGAATGTGATTAAAGGCTCTTTTCCTATTTCAAAAGTTTTAGTTTTCGGGGGTAAGAGCTACGTATGTTGAAAAAATGAAGATATTAGACTATTTTATGATTGCACATGGTAAAGAATGTGATTAAAGGCTCTTTTCCTATTTCGAAAGTTTTAGTTTTCGAGGGTAAAAGCTAAGTCTGTGGACAAAATGAAGATATTAGACTATTTTATAATTGCACATGGTAAAGAATGTGATTAAAGGCTCTTTTCCTATTTAAAAAGTTTTAGTTTTCGAGGGTAATAGCTACGTATGTTGAAAAAATGAAGATATTAGACTATTTTATGATTGCACATGGTAAAGAATGTGATTAAAGGCTCTTTTCCTATTTCAAAAGTTTTAGTTTTCGAGGATAATAGCTACGTATGTTGAAAAAATGAAGATATTAGACAATTTTATGATTGCACATGGTAAAGAATGTGATTAAAGGCTCTTTTCCTATTTCAAAAGTTTTAGTTTTCGAGAGTAATAGCTATGTCAGTGGAAAAAATGAAGATATTAGACTATTTTATGATTGCACATGGTAAAGAATGTGATTAAAGGCTCTTTCCCTATTTCAAAAGTTTTAGTTTTTGGGGGTAAGAGCTACTTATATTGAAAAAATGAAGATACTAGACTATTTTATGATTGCACATGGTAAAGAATGTGATTAAAGGCTCTTTTCCTATTTCAAAAGTTTTAGTTTTCGAGGGTAATAGCTACGTATGTTGAAAAAATGAAGATATTAGACTATTTTATGATTGAACATGGTAAAGAATGTGATTAAAGGCTCTTTTCCTATTTCAAAAGCTTTAGTTTTCGAGGGTAATAGCTACGTATGTTGAAAAAATGAAGATATTAGACAATTTTATGATTGCACATGTTAAAGAATGTGATTAAAGGCTCTTTTCCTATTTCAAAAGTTTTAGTTTTCGAGGGTAATAGCTATGTCTGTGGAAAAAATGAAGATATTAGACTATTTTATGATTGTACATGGTAAAGAATGTGATTAAAGGCTCTTTTCCTATTTCAAAAGTTTTAGTTTTCGGGGGTAATAGCTACGTATGTTGAAAAAATGAAGATATTAGACTATTTTATGATTGCACATGGTAAAGAATGTGATTAAAGGCTCTTTTCCTATTTCAAAAGTTTTAGTTTTCGGGGGTAAGAGCTACGTATGTTGAAAAAATGAAGATATTAGACTATTTTATGATTGCACATGGTAAAGAATGTGATTAAAGGCTCTTTTCCTATTTCAAAAGTTTTAGTTTTCGAGGGTAATAGCTACGTATGTTGAAAAAATGAAGATATTAGACTATTTTATGATTGCACATGGTAAAGAATGTGATTAAAGGCTCTTTTCCTATTTCAAAAGTTTTAGTTTTCGAGGGTAATAGCTACGTATGTTGAAAAAATGAAGATATTAGACTATTTTATGATTGCAAATGGTAAAGAATGTGATTAAAGGCTCTTTTCCTATGTCAAAAGTTTTAGTTTTCGAGGGTAATAGCTACGTATGTTGAAAAAATGAAGATATTAGACTATTTTATGATTGCACATGGTAAAGAATGTGATTAAAGGCTCTTTTCCTATTCAAAAGTTTTAGTTTTCGAGGGTAATAGCTACGTATGTTGAAAAAATGAAGATATTAGACTATTTTATGATTGCACATGGTAAAGAATGTGATTAAAGGCTCTTTTCCTATTTCAAAAGTTTTAGTTTTCGAGGGTAATAGCTTATGTTGAAAAAATGAAGATATTAGACTATTTTATGATTGCACATGGTAAAGAATGTGATTAAAGGCTCTTTTCCTATTTCAAAAGTTTTAGTTTTCGAGGGTAATAGCTACGTATGTTGAAAAAATGAAGATATTAGACTATTTTATGATTGCACATGGTAAAGAATGTGATTAAAGGCTCTTTTCCTATTTCAAAAGTTTTAGTTTTCGAGGGTAATAGCTACGTATGTTGAAAAAATGAAGATATTAGACTATTTTATGATTGCAAATGGTAAAGAATGTGATTAAAGGCTCTTTTCCTATGTCAAAAGTTTTAGTTTTCGAGGGTAATAGCTACGTATGTTGAAAAAATGAAGATATTAGACTATTTTATGATTGCACATGGTAAAGAATGTGATTAAAGGCTCTTTTCCTATTTCAAAAGTTTTAGTTTTCGAGGGTAATAGCTACGTATGTGGAAAAAATGAAGATATTAGACTATTTTATGATTGCACATGGTAAAGAATGTGATTAAAGGCTCTTTTCCTATTTCAAAAGTTTTAGTTTTCGAGGGTAAGAGCTTTGTCTGTGGAAAAAATGAAGATATTAGACTATTTTATGATTGCAAATGGTAAAGAATGTGATTAAAGGCTCTTTTCCTATTTCAAAAGTTTTAGTTTTCGAGGGTAATAGCTACGTATGTTGAAAAAATGAAGATATTAGACTATTTTATGATTGCACATGGTAAAGAATGTGATTAAAGGCTCTATTCCTATTTCAAAAGTTTTAGTTTTCGAGGGTAATAGCTATTGTCTGTGGAAAAAATGAAGATATTAGACTATTTTATGATTGCAAATGGTAAAGAATGTGATTAAAGGCTCTTTTCCTATTTCAAAAGTTTTAGTTTTCGGGGTAAGAGCTACGTATGTTGAAAAAATGAAGATATTAGACTATTTTATGATTGCACATGGTAAAGAATGTGATTAAAGGCTCTTTTCCTATTTCAAAAGTTTTAGTTTTCGAGGGTAATAGCTACGTATGTTGAAAAAATGAAGATATTAGACTATTTTATGATTGCACATGGTAAAGAATGTGATTAAAGGCTCTTTTCCTATTTCAAAAGTTTTAGTTTTCGAGGGTAAGAGCTACGTATGTTGAAAAAATGAAGATATTAGACTATTTTATGATTGCACATGGTAAAGAATGTGATTAAAGGCTCTTTTCCTATTTCAAAAGTTTTAGTTTTCGGGGGTAAGAGCTACGTATGTTGAAAAAATGAAGATATTAGACTATTTTATGATTGCACATGGTAAAGAATGTGATTAAAGGCTCTTTTCCTATTTCAAAAGTTTTAGTTTTCGAGGGTAATAGCTATGTCTGTGAAAAAATGAAGATATTAGACTATTTTATGATTGCACATGGTAAAGAATGTGATTAAAGGCTCTTTTCCTATTTCAAAAGTTTTAGTTTTCGAGGGTAATAGCTACGTATGTTGAAAAAATGAAGATATTAGACTATTTTATGATTGCACATGGTAAAGAATGTGATTAAAGGCTCTTTTCCTATTTCAAAAGTTTTAGTTTTCGAGGGTAATAGCTACGTATGTTGAAAAAATGAAGATATTAGACTATTTTATGATTGCACATGGTAAAGAATGTGATTAAAGGCTCTTTTCCTATTTCAAAAGTTTTAGTTTTCGAGGGTAATAGCTATGTCTGTGAAAAAATGAAGATATTAGACTATTTTATGATTGCACATGGTAAAGAATGTGATTAAAGGCTCTTTTCCTATTTCAAAAGTTTTAGTTTTCGAGGGTAATAGCTACGTATGTTGAAAAAATGAAGATATTAGACTATTTTATGATTGCACATGGTAAAGAATGTGATTAAAGGCTCTTTTCCTATTTCAAAAGTTTTAGTTTTCGAGGGTAATAGCTACGTATGTTGAAAAAATGAAGATATTAGACTATTTTATGATTGCACATGGTAAAGAATGTGATTAAAGGCTCTTTTCCTATTTCAAAAGTTTTAGTTTTCGAGGGTAATAGCTACGTATGTTGAAAAAATGAAGATATTAGACTATTTTATGATTGCACATGGTAAAGAATGTGATTAAAGGCTCTTTTCCTATTTCAAAAGTTTTAGTTTTCGAGGGTAATAGCTACGTATGTTGAAAAAATGAAGATATTAGACTATTTTATGATTGCACATGGTAAAGAATGTGATTAAAGGCTCTTTTCCTATTTCAAAAGTTTTAGTTTTCGAGGGTAATAGCTACGTATGTTGAAAAAATGAAGATATTAGACTATTTTATGATTGCACATGGTAAAGAATGTGATTAAAGGCTCTTTTCCTATTTCAAAAGTTTTAGTTTTCGAGGGTAATAGCTACGTATGTTGAAAAAATGAAGATATTAGACTATTTTATGATTGCAAATGGTAAAGAATGTGATTAAAGGCTCTTTTCCTATTTCAAAAGTTTTAGTTTTCGAGGGTAATAGCTACGTATGTTGAAAAAATGAAGATATTAGACTATTTTATGATTGCACATGGTAAAGAATGTGATTAAAGGCTCTTTTCCTATTTCAAAAGTTTTAGTTTTCGAGGGTAATAGCTACGTATGTGGAAAAAATGAAGATATTAGACTATTTTATGATTGCAATGGTAAAGAATGTGATTAAAGGCTCTTTTCCTATTTCAAAAGTTTTAGTTTTCGAGGGTAATAGCTACGTATGTTGAAAAAATGAAGATATTAGACTATTTTATGATTGCAATGGTAAAGAATGTGATTAAAGGCTCTTTTCCTATTTCAAAAGTTTTAGTTTTCGAGGGTAATAGCTACGTATGTTGAAAAAATGAAGATATTAGACTATTTTATGATTGCACATGGTAAAGAATGTGATTAAAGGCTCTTTTCCTATTTCAAAAGTTTTAGTTTTCGAGGGTAATAGCTACGTATGTTGAAAAAATGAAGATATTAGACTATTTTATGATTGCAAATGGTAAAGAATGTGATTAAAGGCTCTTTTCCTATTTCAAAAGTTTTAGTTTTCGGGGTAAGAGCTACGTATGTTGAAAAAATGAAGATATTAGACTATTTTATGATTGCACATGGTAAAGAATGTGATTAAAGGCTCTTTTCCTATTTCAAAAGTTTTAGTTTTCGAGGGTAATAGCTACGTATGTTGAAAAAATGAAGATATTAGACTATTTTATGATTGCACATGGTAAAGAATGTGATTAAAGGCTCTTTTCCTATTTCAAAAGTTTTAGTTTTCGAGGGTAATAGCTACGTATGTTGAAAAAATGAAGATATTAGACTATTTTATGATTGCACATGGTAAAGAATGTGATTAAAGGCTCTTTTCCTATTTCAAAAGTTTTAGTTTTCGGGGGTAAGAGCTACGTATGTTGAAAAAATGAAGATATTAGACTATTTTATGATTGCACATGGTAAAGAATGTGATTAAAGGCTCTTTTCCTATTTCAAAAGTTTTAGTTTTCGAGGGTAATAGCTACGTATGTTGAAAAAATGAAGATATTAGACTATTTTATGATTGCACATGGTAAAGAATGTGATTAAAGGCTCTTTTCCTATTTCAAAAGTTTTAGTTTTCGAGGGTAATAGCTACGTATGTTGAAAAAATGAAGATATTAGACTATTTTATGATTGCACATGGTAAAGAATGTGATTAAAGGCTCTTTTCCTATTTCAAAAGTTTTAGTTTTCGAGGGTAATAGCTACGTATGTTGAAAAAATGAAGATATTAGACTATTTTATGATTGCACATGGTAAAGAATGTGATTAAAGGCTCTTTTCCTATTTCAAAAGTTTTAGTTTTCGAGGGTAATAGCTACGTATGTTGAAAAAATGAAGATATTAGACTATTTTATGATTGCAAATGGTAAAGAATGTGATTAAAGGCTCTTTTCCTATTTCAAAAGTTTTAGTTTTCGAGGGTAATAGCTACGTATGTTGAAAAAATGAAGATATTAGACTATTTTATGATTGCACATGGTAAAGAATGTGATTAAAGGCTCTTTTCCTATTTCAAAAGTTTTAGTTTTCGAGGGTAATAGCTACGTATGTTGAAAAAATGAAGATATTAGACTATTTTATGATTGCAATGGTAAAGAATGTGATTAAAGGCTCTTTTCCTATTTCAAAAGTTTTAGTTTTCGAGGGTAATAGCTACGTATGTTGAAAAAATGAAGATATTAGACTATTTTATGATTGCAAATGGTAAAGAATGTGATTAAAGGCTCTTTTCCTATTTCAAAAGTTTTAGTTTTCGAGGGTAATAGCTACGTATGTTGAAAAAATGAAGATATTAGACTATTTTATGATTGCACATGGTAAAGAATGTGATTAAAGGCTCTTTTCCTATTTCAAAAGTTTTAGTTTTCGAGGGTAATAGCTACGTATGTTGAAAAAATGAAGATATTAGACTATTTTATGATTGCACATGGTAAAGAATGTGATTAAAGGCTCTTTTCCTATTTCAAAAGTTTTAGTTTTCGAGGGTAATAGCTACGTATGTTGAAAAAATGAAGATATTAGACTATTTTATGATTGCACATGGTAAAGAATGTGATTAAAGGCTCTTTTCCTATTTCAAAAGTTTTAGTTTTCGAGGGTAATAGCTACGTATGTTGAAAAAATGAAGATATTAGACTATTTTATGATTGCACATGGTAAAGAATGTGATTAAAGGCTCTTTTCCTATTTCAAAAGTTTTAGTTTTCGAGGGTAATAGCTACGTATGTTGAAAAAATGAAGATATTAGACTATTTTATGATTGCACATGGTAAAGAATGTGATTAAAGGCTCTTTTCCTATTTCAAAAGTTTTAGTTTTCGAGGGTAATAGCTACGTATGTTGAAAAAATGAAGATATTAGACTATTTTATGATTGCACATGGTAAAGAATGTGATTAAAGGCTCTTTTCCTATTTCAAAAGTTTTAGTTTTCGAGGGTAATAGCTACGTATGTTGAAAAAATGAAGATATTAGACTATTTTATGATTGCAATGGTAAAGAATGTGATTAAAGGCTCTTTTCCTATTTCAAAAGTTTTAGTTTTCGAGGGTAATAGCTACGTATGTTGAAAAAATGAAGATATTAGACTATTTTATGATTGCAAATGGTAAAGAATGTGATTAAAGGCTCTTTTCCTATTTCAAAAGTTTTAGTTTTCGAGGGTAATAGCTACGTATGTTGAAAAAATGAAGATATTAGACTATTTTATGATTGCACATGGTAAAGAATGTGATTAAAGGCTCTTTTCCTATTTCAAAAGTTTTAGTTTTCGAGGGTAATAGCTACGTATGTTGAAAAAATGAAGATATTAGACTATTTTATGATTGCACATGGTAAAGAATGTGATTAAAGGCTCTTTTCCTATTTCAAAAGTTTTAGTTTTCGAGGGTAATAGCTACGTATGTTGAAAAAATGAAGATATTAGACTATTTTATGATTGCACATGGTAAAGAATGTGATTAAAGGCTCTTTTCCTATTTCAAAAGTTTTAGTTTTCGAGGGTAATAGCTACGTATGTTGAAAAAATGAAGATATTAGACTATTTTATGATTGCACATGGTAAAGAATGTGATTAAAGGCTCTTTTCCTATTTCAAAAGTTTTAGTTTTCGAGGGTAATAGCTACGTATGTTGAAAAAATGAAGATATTAGACTATTTTATGATTGCAAATGGTAAAGAATGTGATTAAAGGCTCTTTTCCTATGTCAAAAGTTTTAGTTTTCGAGGGTAATAGCTACGTATGTTGAAAAAATGAGGATATTAGACTATTTTATGATTGCAATGGTAAAGAATGTGATTAAAGGCTCTTTTCCTATTTCAAAAGTTTTAGTTTTCGAGGGTAATAGCTATGTCTGTGGAAAAAATGAAGATATTAGACTATTTTATGATTGCAAATGGTAAAGAATGTGATTAAAGGCTCTTTTCCTATTTCAAAAGTTTTAGTTTTCGAGGGTAATAGCTACGTATGTTGAAAAAATGAAGATATTAGACTATTTTATGATTGCAAATGGTAAAGAATGTGATTAAAGGCTCTTTTCCTATTTCAAAAGTTTTAGTTTTCGAGGGTAATAGCTACGTATGTTGAAAAAATGAAGATATTAGACTATTTTATGATTGCACATGGTAAAGAATGTGATTAAAGGCTCTTTTCCTATTTCAAAAGTTTTAGTTTTCGAGGGTAATAGCTATTGTCTGAAAAAATGAAGATATTAGACTATTTTATGATTGCACATGGTAAAGAATGTGATTAAAGGCTCTTTTCCTATTTCAAAAGTTTTAGTTTTCGAGGGTAATAGCTACGTATGTTGAAAAAATGAAGATATTAGACTATTTTATGATTGCACATGGTAAAGAATGTGATTAAAGGCTCTTTTCCTATTTCAAAAGTTTTAGTTTTCGAGGGTAATAGCTACGTATGTTGAAAAAATGAAGATATTAGACTATTTTATGATTGCACATGGTAAAGAATGTGATTAAAGGCTCTTTTCCTATTTCAAAAGTTTTAGTTTTCGAGGGTAATAGCTACGTATGTTGAAAAAATGAAGATATTAGACTATTTTATGATTGCAAATGGTAAAGAATGTGATTAAAGGCTCTTTTCCTATTTCAAAAGTTTTAGTTTTCGAGGGTAATAGCTACGTATGTTGAAAAAATGAAGATATTAGACTATTTTATGATTGCACATGGTAAAGAATGTGATTAAAGGCTCTTTTGTGATCCTATTTAAGTTTGCATATTTTATGAAGATATTAGACTATTTTATGATTGCAAATGGTAAAGAATGTGATTAAAGGCTCTTTTCCTATTTCAAAAGTTTTAGTTTTCGAGGGTAATAGCTACGTATGTTGAAAAAATGAAGATATTAGACTATTTTATGATTGCAAATGGTAAAGAATGTGATTAAAGGCTCTTTTCCTATTTCAAAAGTTTTAGTTTTCGAGGGTAATAGCTACGTATGTTGAAAAAATGAAGATATTAGACTATTTTATGATTGCACATGGTAAAGAATGTGATTAAAGGCTCTTTTCCTATTTCAAAAGTTTTAGTTTTCGAGGGTAAGCTACGTATGTTGAAAAAATGAAGATATTAGACTATTTTATGATTGCACATGGTAAAGAATGTGATTAAAGGCTCTTTTCCTATTTCAAAAGTTTTAGTTTTCGAGGGTAATAGCTACGTATGTTGAAAAAATGAAGATATTAGACTATTTTATGATTGCAATGGTAAAGAATGTGATTAAAGGCTCTTTTCCTATTTCAAAAGTTTTAGTTTTCGAGGGTAATAGCTACGTATGTTGAAAAAATGAAGATATTAGACTATTTTATGATTGCACATGGTAAAGAATGTGATTAAAGGCTCTTTTCCTATTTCAAAAGTTTTAGTTTTCGAGGGTAATAGCTACGTATGTTGAAAAAATGAAGATATTAGACTATTTTATGATTGCAATGGTAAAGAATGTGATTAAAGGCTCTTTTCCTATTTCAAAAGTTTTAGTTTTCGAGGGTAATAGCTACGTATGTTGAAAAAATGAAGATATTAGACTATTTTATGATTGCAATGGTAAAGAATGTGATTAAAGGCTCTTTTCCTATTTCAAAAGTTTTAGTTTTCGAGGGTAATAGCTACGTATGTTGAAAAAATGAAGATATTAGACTATTTTATGATTGCAAATGGTAAAGAATGTGATTAAAGGCTCTTTTCCTATTTCAAAAGTTTTAGTTTTCGAGGGTAATAGCTACGTATGTTGAAAAAATGAAGATATTAGACTATTTTATGATTGCAAATGGTAAAGAATGTGATTAAAGGCTCTTTTCCTATTTCAAAAGTTTTAGTTTTCGAGGGTAATAGCTACGTATGTTGAAAAAATGAAGATATTAGACTATTTTATGATTGCAATGGTAAAGAATGTGATTAAAGGCTCTTTTCCTATTTCAAAAGTTTTAGTTTTCGAGGGTAAAGAATGTGATAAAATGAAAATTTAGACTATTTTATGATTGCAATGGTAAAGAATGTGATTAAAGGCTCTTTTCCTATTTCAAAAGTTTTAGTTTTCGAGGGTAATAGCTACGTATGTTGAAAAAATGAAGATATTAGACTATTTTATGATTGCACATGGTAAAGAATGTGATTAAAGGCTCTTTTCCTATTTCAAAAGTTTTAGTTTTCGAGGGTAATAGCTACGTATGTTGAAAAAATGAAGATATTAGACTATTTTATGATTGCAATGGTAAAGAATGTGATTAAAGGCTCTTTTCCTATTTCAAAAGTTTTAGTTTTCGACTACGTATGTTGAAAAAATGAAGATATTAGACTATTTTATGATTGCACATGGTAAAGAATGTGATTAAAGGCTCTTTTCCTATTTCAAAAGTTTTAGTTTTCGAGGGTAATAGCTACGTATGTTGAAAAAATGAAGATATTAGACTATTTTATGATTGCAAATGGTAAAGAATGTGATTAAAGGCTCTTTTCCTATTTCAAAAGTTTTAGTTTTCGAGGGTAATAGCTACGTATGTTGAAAAATGAAGATATTAGACTATTTTATGATTGCAAATGGTAAAGAATGTGATTAAAGGCTCTTTTCCTATTTCAAAAGTTTTAGTTTTCGAGGGTAATAGCTACGTATGTTGAAAAAATGAAGATATTAGACTATTTTATGATTGCACATGGTAAAGAATGTGATTAAAGGCTCTTTTCCTATTTCAAAAGTTTTAGTTTTCGAGGGTAATAGCTACGTATGTTGAAAAAATGAAGATATTAGACTATTTTATGATTGCAATGGTAAAGAATGTGATTAAAGGCTCTTTTCCTATTTCAAAAGTTTTAGTTTTCGAGGGTAAGAGCTACGTATGTTGAAAAAATGAAGATATTAGACTATTTTATGATTGCACATGGTAAAGAATGTGATTAAAGGCTCTTTTCCTATTTCAAAAGTTTTAGTTTTCGAGGGTAATAGCTACGTATGTTGAAAAAATGAAGATATTAGACTATTTTATGATTGCACATGGTAAAGAATGTGATTAAAGGCTCTTTTCCTATTTCAAAAGTTTTAGTTTTCGAGGGTAATAGCTACGTATGTTGAAAAAATGAAGATATTAGACTATTTTATGATTGCACATGGTAAAGAATGTGATTAAAGGCTCTTTTCCTATTTCAAAAGTTTTAGTTTTCGAGGGTAATAGCTACGTATGTTGAAAAAATGAAGATATTAGACTATTTTATGATTGCAAATGGTAAAGAATGTGATTAAAGGCTCTTTTCCTATTTCAAAAGTTTTAGACTATTTTAAAAAATGAAGATATTAGACTATTTTATGATGGTAAAGAATGTGATTAAAGGCTCTTTTCCTATTTCAAAAGTTTTAGTTTTCGAGGGTAATAGCTACGTATGTTGAAAAAATGAAGATATTAGACTATTTTATGATTGCAAATGGTAAAGAATGTGATTAAAGGCTCTTTTCCTATTTCAAAAGTTTTAGTTTTCGAGGGTAATAGCTACGTATGTTGAAAAAATGAAGATATTAGACTATTTTATGATTGCAAATGGTAAAGAATGTGATTAAAGGCTCTTTTCCTATTTCAAAAGTTTTAGTTTTCGAGGGTAATAGCTACGTATGTTGAAAAAATGAAGATATTAGACTATTTTATGATTGCACATGGTAAAGAATGTGATTAAAGGCTCTTTTCCTATTTCAAAAGTTTTAGTTTTCGAGGGTAATAGCTACGTATGTTGAAAAAATGAAGATATTAGACTATTTTATGATTGCAAATGGTAAAGAATGTGATTAAAGGCTCTTTTCCTATTTCAAAAGTTTTAGTTTTCGAGGGTAATAGCTACGTATGTTGAAAAAATGAAGATATTAGACTATTTTATGATTGCACATGGTAAAGAATGTGATTAAAGGCTCTTTTCCTATTTCAAAAGTTTTAGTTTTCGAGGGTAATAGCTACGTATGTTGAAAAAATGAAGATATTAGACTATTTTATGATTGCACATGGTAAAGAATGTGATTAAAGGCTCTTTTCCTATTTCAAAAGTTTTAGTTTTCGAGGGTAATAGCTACGTATGTTGAAAAAATGAAGATATTAGACTATTTTATGATTGCACATGGTAAAGAATGTGATTAAAGGCTCTTTTCCTATTTCAAAAGTTTTAGTTTTCGAGGGTAATAGCTACGTATGTTGAAAAAATGAAGATATTAGACTATTTTATGATTGCAATGGTAAAGAATGTGATTAAAGGCTCTTTTCCTATTTCAAAAGTTTTAGTTTTCGAGGGTAATAGCTACGTATGTTGAAAAAATGAAGATATTAGACTATTTTATGATTGCAAATGGTAAAGAATGTGATTAAAGGCTCTTTTCCTATTTCAAAAGTTTTAGTTTTCGAGGGTAATAGCTACGTATGTTGAAAAAATGAAGATATTAGACTATTTTATGATTGCACATGGTAAAGAATGTGATTAAAGGCTCTTTTCCTATTTCAAAAGTTTTAGTTTTCGAGGGTAATAGCTACGTATGTTGAAAAAATGAAGATATTAGACTATTTTATGATTGCAAATGGTAAAGAATGTGATTAAAGGCTCTTTTCCTATTTCAAAAGTTTTAGTTTTCGAGGGTAATAGCTATATGTCTGTGGAAAAAATGAAGATATTAGACTATTTTATGATTGCAATGGTAAAGAATGTGATTAAAGGCTATTTCAAAAGTTTTAGTTGAGGTAAAGGGTAAAGCTCTATGTTGAAAAGTTTAGACTATTTTATGATTGCACATGGTAAAGAATGTGATTAAAGGCTCTTTTCCTATTTCAAAAGTTTTAGTTTTCGAGGGTAATAGCTACGTATGTTGAAAAAATGAAGATATTAGACTATTTTATGATTGCAAATGGTAAAGAATGTGATTAAAGGCTCTTTTCCTATTTCAAAAGTTTTAGTTTTCGAGGGTAATAGCTACGTATGTTGAAAAAATGAAGATATTAGACTATTTTATGATTGCAATGGTAAAGAATGTGATTAAAGGCTCTTTTCCTATTTCAAAAGTTTTAGACTACGTATGTTGAAAAAATGAAGATATGCTACATGGTAAAGAATGTGATTAAAGGCTCTTTTCCTATTTCAAAAGTTTTAGTTTTCGAGGGTAATAGCTACGTATGTTGAAAAAATGAAGATATTAGACTATTTTATGATTGCAAATGGTAAAGAATGTGATTAAAGGCTCTTTTCCTATTTCAAAAGTTTTAGTTTTCGAGGGTAATAGCTACGTATGTTGAAAAAATGAAGATATTAGACTATTTTATGATTGCAAATGGTAAAGAATGTGATTAAAGGCTCTTTTCCTATTTCAAAAGTTTTAGTTTTCGAGGGTAATAGCTACGTATGTTGAAAAAATGAAGATATTAGACTATTTTATGATTGCAATGGTAAAGAATGTGATTAAAGGCTCTTTTCCTATTTCAAAAGTTTTAGTTTTCGAGGGTAAGAGCTACGTATGTTGAAAAAATGAAGATATTAGACTATTTTATGATTGCAAATGGTAAAGAATGTGATTAAAGGCTCTTTTCCTATTTCAAAAGTTTTAGTTTTCGAGGGTAATAGCTACGTATGTTGAAAAAATGAAGATATTAGACTATTTTATGATTGCACATGGTAAAGAATGTGATTAAAGGCTCTTTTCCTATTTCAAAAGTTTTAGTTTTCGAGGGTAATAGCTACGTATGTTGAAAAAATGAAGATATTAGACTATTTTATGATTGCACATGGTAAAGAATGTGATTAAAGGCTCTTTTCCTATTTCAAAAGTTTTAGTTTTCGAGGGTAATAGCTACGTATGTTGAAAAAATGAAGATATTAGACTATTTTATGATTGCAATGGTAAAGAATGTGATTAAAGGCTCTTTTCCTATTTCAAAAGTTTTAGTTTTCGAGGGTAATAGCTACGTATGTTGAAAAAATGAAGATATTAGACTATTTTATGATTGCAAATGGTAAAGAATGTGATTAAAGGCTCTTTTCCTATTTCAAAAGTTTTAGACTATTTTATGAAGATATGCTACATGGTAAAGAATGTGATTAAAGGCTCTTTTCCTATTTCAAAAGTTTTAGTTTTCGAGGGTAATAGCTACGTATGTTGAAAAAATGAAGATATTAGACTATTTTATGATTGCAAATGGTAAAGAATGTGATTAAAGGCTCTTTTCCTATTTCAAAAGTTTTAGTTTTCGAGGGTAATAGCTACGTATGTTGAAAAAATGAAGATATTAGACTATTTTATGATTGCAAATGGTAAAGAATGTGATTAAAGGCTCTTTTCCTATTTCAAAAGTTTTAGTTTTCGAGGGTAATAGCTACGTATGTTGAAAAAATGAAGATATTAGACTATTTTATGATTGCACATGGTAAAGAATGTGATTAAAGGCTCTTTTCCTATTTCAAAAGTTTTAGTTTTCGAGGGTAATAGCTACGTATGTTGAAAAAATGAAGATATTAGACTATTTTATGATTGCAAATGGTAAAGAATGTGATTAAAGGCTCTTTTCCTATTTCAAAAGTTTTAGTTTTCGAGGGTAATAGCTACGTATGTTGAAAAAATGAAGATATTAGACTATTTTATGATTGCACATGGTAAAGAATGTGATTAAAGGCTCTTTTCCTATTTCAAAAGTTTTAGTTTTCGAGGGTAATAGCTACGTATGTTGAAAAAATGAAGATATTAGACTATTTTATGATTGCACATGGTAAAGAATGTGATTAAAGGCTCTTTTCCTATTTCAAAAGTTTTAGTTTTCGAGGGTAATAGCTACGTATGTTGAAAAAATGAAGATATTAGACTATTTTATGATTGCAATGGTAAAGAATGTGATTAAAGGCTCTTTTCCTATTTCAAAAGTTTTAGTTTTCGAGGGTAATAGCTACGTATGTTGAAAAAATGAAGATATTAGACTATTTTATGATTGCAAATGGTAAAGAATGTGATTAAAGGCTCTTTTCCTATTTCAAAAGTTTTAGTTTTCGAGGGTAATAGCTACGTATGTTGAAAAAATGAAGATATTAGACTATTTTATGATTGCAAATGGTAAAGAATGTGATTAAAGGCTCTTTTCCTATTTCAAAAGTTTTAGTTTTCGAGGGTAATAGCTACGTATGTTGAAAAAATGAAGATATTAGACTATTTTATGATTGCAATGGTAAAGAATGTGATTAAAGGCTCTTTTCCTATTTCAAAAGTTTTAGTTTTCGAGGGTAATAGCTACGTATGTTGAAAAAATGAAGATATTAGACTATTTTATGATTGCAAATGGTAAAGAATGTGATTAAAGGCTCTTTTCCTATTTCAAAAGTTTTAGTTTTCGAGGGTAATAGCTACGTATGTTGAAAAAATGAAGATATTAGACTATTTTATGATTGCACATGGTAAAGAATGTGATTAAAGGCTCTTTTCCTATTTCAAAAGTTTTAGTTTTCGAGGGTAATAGCTACGTATGTTGAAAAAATGAAGATATTAGACTATTTTATGATTGCACATGGTAAAGAATGTGATTAAAGGCTCTTTTCCTATTTCAAAAGTTTTAGTTTTCGAGGGTAATAGCTACGTATGTTGAAAAAATGAAGATATTAGACTATTTTATGATTGCACATGGTAAAGAATGTGATTAAAGGCTCTTTTCCTATTTCAAAAGTTTTAGTTTTCGAGGGTAATAGCTACGTATGTTGAAAAAATGAAGATATTAGACTATTTTATGATTGCAAATGGTAAAGAATGTGATTAAAGGCTCTTTTCCTATTTCAAAAGTTTTAGACTACGTATGTTGAAAAAATGAAGATATGACTACATGGTAAAGAATGTGATTAAAGGCTCTTTTCCTATTTCAAAAGTTTTAGTTTTCGAGGGTAATAGCTACGTATGTTGAAAAAATGAAGATATTAGACTATTTTATGATTGCAAATGGTAAAGAATGTGATTAAAGGCTCTTTTCCTATTTCAAAAGTTTTAGTTTTCGAGGGTAATAGCTACGTATGTTGAAAAAATGAAGATATTAGACTATTTTATGATTGCAAATGGTAAAGAATGTGATTAAAGGCTCTTTTCCTATTTCAAAAGTTTTAGTTTTCGAGGGTAATAGCTACGTATGTTGAAAAAATGAAGATATTAGACTATTTTATGATTGCACATGGTAAAGAATGTGATTAAAGGCTCTTTTCCTATTTCAAAAGTTTTAGTTTTCGAGGGTAAGAGCTACGTATGTTGAAAAAATGAAGATATTAGACTATTTTATGATTGCAAATGGTAAAGAATGTGATTAAAGGCTCTTTTCCTATTTCAAAAGTTTTAGTTTTCGAGGGTAATAGCTACGTATGTTGAAAAAATGAAGATATTAGACTATTTTATGATTGCACATGGTAAAGAATGTGATTAAAGGCTCTTTTCCTATTTCAAAAGTTTTAGTTTTCGAGGGTAATAGCTACGTATGTTGAAAAAATGAAGATATTAGACTATTTTATGATTGCACATGGTAAAGAATGTGATTAAAGGCTCTTTTCCTATTTCAAAAGTTTTAGTTTTCGAGGGTAATAGCTACGTATGTTGAAAAAATGAAGATATTAGACTATTTTATGATTGCACATGGTAAAGAATGTGATTAAAGGCTCTTTTCCTATTTCAAAAGTTTTAGTTTTCGAGGGTAATAGCTACGTATGTTGAAAAAATGAAGATATTAGACTATTTTATGATTGCAAATGGTAAAGAATGTGATTAAAGGCTCTTTTCCTATTTCAAAAGTTTTAGTTTTCGAGGGTAATAGCTATTTTATGAAGATATTAGACTACATGGTAAAGAATGTGATTAAAGGCTCTTTTCCTATTTCAAAAGTTTTAGTTTTCGAGGGTAATAGCTACGTATGTTGAAAAAATGAAGATATTAGACTATTTTATGATTGCACATGGTAAAGAATGTGATTAAAGGCTCTTTTCCTATTTCAAAAGTTTTAGTTTTCGAGGGTAATAGCTACGTATGTTGAAAAAATGAAGATATTAGACTATTTTATGATTGCAATGGTAAAGAATGTGATTAAAGGCTCTTTTCCTATTTCAAAAGTTTTAGTTTTCGAGGGTAATAGCTACGTATGTTGAAAAAATGAAGATATTAGACTATTTTATGATTGCACATGGTAAAGAATGTGATTAAAGGCTCTTTTCCTATTTCAAAAGTTTTAGTTTTCGAGGGTAATAGCTACGTATGTTGAAAAAATGAAGATATTAGACTATTTTATGATTGCACATGGTAAAGAATGTGATTAAAGGCTCTTTTCCTATTTCAAAAGTTTTAGTTTTCGAGGGTAATAGCTACGTATGTTGAAAAAATGAAGATATTAGACTATTTTATGATTGCACATGGTAAAGAATGTGATTAAAGGCTCTTTTCCTATTTCAAAAGTTTTAGTTTTCGAGGGTAATAGCTACGTATGTTGAAAAAATGAAGATATTAGACTATTTTATGATTGCACATGGTAAAGAATGTGATTAAAGGCTCTTTTCCTATTTCAAAAGTTTTAGTTTTCGAGGGTAATAGCTACGTATGTTGAAAAAATGAAGATATTAGACTATTTTATGATTGCAAATGGTAAAGAATGTGATTAAAGGCTCTTTTCCTATTTCAAAAGTTTTAGTTTTCGAGGGTAATAGCTACGTATGTTGAAAAAATGAAGATATTAGACTATTTTATGATTGCAAATGGTAAAGAATGTGATTAAAGGCTCTTTTCCTATTTCAAAAGTTTTAGTTTTCGAGGGTAATAGCTACGTATGTTGAAAAAATGAAGATATTAGACTATTTTATGATTGCAAATGGTAAAGAATGTGATTAAAGGCTCTTTTCCTATTTCAAAAGTTTTAGTTTTCGAGGGTAATAGCTACGTATGTTGAAAAAATGAAGATATTAGACTATTTTATGATTGCAAATGGTAAAGAATGTGATTAAAGGCTCTTTTCCTATTTCAAAAGTTTTAGTTTTCGAGGGTAATAGCTACGTATGTTGAAAAAATGAAGATATTAGACTATTTTATGATTGCAAATGGTAAAGAATGTGATTAAAGGCTCTTTTCCTATTTCAAAAGTTTTAGTTTTCGAGGGTAATAGCTACGTATGTTGAAAAAATGAAGATATTAGACTATTTTATGATTGCAAATGGTAAAGAATGTGATTAAAGGCTCTTTTCCTATTTCAAAAGTTTTAGTTTTCGAGGGTAATAGCTACGTATGTTGAAAAAATGAAGATATTAGACTATTTTATGATTGCACATGGTAAAGAATGTGATTAAAGGCTCTTTTCCTATTTCAAAAGTTTTAGTTTTCGAGGGTAATAGCTACGTATGTTGAAAAAATGAAGATATTAGACTATTTTATGATTGCACATGGTAAAGAATGTGATTAAAGGCTCTTTTCCTATTTCAAAAGTTTTAGTTTTCGAGGGTAATAGCTACGTATGTTGAAAAAATGAAGATATTAGACTATTTTATGATTGCACTGGTAAAGAATGTGATTAAAGGCTCTTTTCCTATTTCAAAAGTTTTAGACTATTTTATGATATGACTATGGTAAAGAATGTGATTAAAGGCTCTTTTCCTATTTCAAAAGTTTTAGTTTTCGAGGGTAATAGCTACGTATGTTGAAAAAATGAAGATATTAGACTATTTTATGATTGCAAATGGTAAAGAATGTGATTAAAGGCTCTTTTCCTATTTCAAAAGTTTTAGTTTTCGAGGGTAATAGCTACGTATGTTGAAAAAATGAAGATATTAGACTATTTTATGATTGCACATGGTAAAGAATGTGATTAAAGGCTCTTTTCCTATTTCAAAAGTTTTAGTTTTCGACTATTTTGAAAAAATGAAGATATTAGACTATTTTATGATTGTGGTAAAGAATGTGATTAAAGGCTCTTTTCCTATTTCAAAAGTTTTAGTTTTCGAGGGTAATAGCTACGTATGTTGAAAAAATGAAGATATTAGACTATTTTATGATTGCACATGGTAAAGAATGTGATTAAAGGCTCTTTTCCTATTTCAAAAGTTTTAGTTTTCGAGGGTAATAGCTACGTATGTTGAAAAAATGAAGATATTAGACTATTTTATGATTGCACATGGTAAAGAATGTGATTAAAGGCTCTTTTCCTATTTCAAAAGTTTTAGTTTTCGAGGGTAATAGCTACGTATGTTGAAAAAATGAAGATATTAGACTATTTTATGATTGCACATGGTAAAGAATGTGATTAAAGGCTCTTTTCCTATTTCAAAAGTTTTAGTTTTCGAGGGTAATAGCTACGTATGTTGAAAAAATGAAGATATTAGACTATTTTATGATTGCACATGGTAAAGAATGTGATTAAAGGCTCTTTTCCTATTTCAAAAGTTTTAGTTTTCGAGGGTAATAGCTACGTATGTTGAAAAAATGAAGATATTAGACTATTTTATGATTGCACATGGTAAAGAATGTGATTAAAGGCTCTTTTCCTATTTCAAAAGTTTTAGTTTTCGAGGGTAATAGCTACGTATGTTGAAAAAATGAAGATATTAGACTATTTTATGATTGCAAATGGTAAAGAATGTGATTAAAGGCTCTTTTCCTATTTCAAAAGTTTTAGTTTTCGAGGGTAATAGCTACGTATGTTGAAAAAATGAAGATATTAGACTATTTTATGATTGCAAATGGTAAAGAATGTGATTAAAGGCTCTTTTCCTATTTCAAAAGTTTTAGTTTTCGAGGGTAATAGCTACGTATGTTGAAAAAATGAAGATATTAGACTATTTTATGATTGCACATGGTAAAGAATGTGATTAAAGGCTCTTTTCCTATTTCAAAAGTTTTAGTTTTCGAGGGTAATAGCTACGTATGTTGAAAAAATGAAGATATTAGACTATTTTATGATTGCACATGGTAAAGAATGTGATTAAAGGCTCTTTTCCTATTTCAAAAGTTTTAGTTTTCGAGGGTAATAGCTACGTATGTTGAAAAAATGAAGATATTAGACTATTTTATGATTGCAATGGTAAAGAATGTGATTAAAGGCTCTTTTCCTATTTCAAAAGTTTTAGTTTTCGAGGGTAATAGCTACGTATGTTGAAAAAATGAAGATATTAGACTATTTTATGATTGCACATGGTAAAGAATGTGATTAAAGGCTCTTTTCCTATTTCAAAAGTTTTAGTTTTCGAGGGTAATAGCTACGTATGTTGAAAAAATGAAGATATTAGACTATTTTATGATTGCACATGGTAAAGAATGTGATTAAAGGCTCTTTTCCTATTTCAAAAGTTTTAGTTTTCGAGGGTAATAGCTACGTATGTTGAAAAAATGAAGATATTAGACTATTTTATGATTGCAATGGTAAAGAATGTGATTAAAGGCTCTTTTCCTATTTCAAAAGTTTTAGTTTTCGAGGGTAATAGCTACGTATGTTGAAAAAATGAAGATATTAGACTATTTTATGATTGCAATGGTAAAGAATGTGATTAAAGGCTCTTTTCCTATTTCAAAAGTTTTAGTTTTCGAGGGTAATAGCTACGTATGTTGAAAAAATGAAGATATTAGACTATTTTATGATTGACATGGTAAAGAATGTGATTAAAGGCTCTTTTCCTATTTCAAAAGTTTTAGTTTTCGAGGGTAATAGCTACGTATGTTGAAAAAATGAAGATATTAGACTATTTTATGATTGCAAATGGTAAAGAATGTGATTAAAGGCTCTTTTCCTATTTCAAAAGTTTTAGTTTTCGAGGGTAATAGCTACGTATGTTGAAAAAATGAAGATATTAGACTATTTTATGATTGCAATGGTAAAGAATGTGATTAAAGGCTCTTTTCCTATTTCAAAAGTTTTAGTTTTCGAGGGTAATAGCTACGTATGTTGAAAAAATGAAGATATTAGACTATTTTATGATTGCAATGGTAAAGAATGTGATTAAAGGCTCTTTTCCTATTTCAAAAGTTTTAGTTTTCGAGGGTAATAGCTACGTATGTTGAAAAAATGAAGATATTAGACTATTTTATGATTGCACATGGTAAAGAATGTGATTAAAGGCTCTTTTCCTATTTCAAAAGTTTTAGTTTTCGAGGGTAATAGCTACGTATGTTGAAAAAATGAAGATATTAGACTATTTTATGATTGCACATGGTAAAGAATGTGATTAAAGGCTCTTTTCCTATTTCAAAAGTTTTAGTTTTCGAGGGTAATAGCTACGTATGTTGAAAAAATGAAGATATTAGACTATTTTATGATTGCAAATGGTAAAGAATGTGATTAAAGGCTCTTTTCCTATTTCAAAAGTTTTAGTTTTCGAGGGTAATAGCTACGTATGTTGAAAAAATGAAGATATTAGACTATTTTATGATTGCACATGGTAAAGAATGTGATTAAAGGCTCTTTTCCTATTTCAAAAGTTTTAGTTTTCGAGGGTAATAGCTACGTATGTTGAAAAAATGAAGATATTAGACTATTTTATGATTGCAAATGGTAAAGAATGTGATTAAAGGCTCTTTTCCTATTTCAAAAGTTTTAGTTTTCGAGGGTAATAGCTACGTATGTTGAAAAAATGAAGATATTAGACTATTTTATGATTGCACATGGTAAAGAATGTGATTAAAGGCTCTTTTCCTATTTCAAAAGTTTTAGTTTTCGAGGGTAATAGCTACGTATGTTGAAAAAATGAAGATATTAGACTATTTTATGATTGCACATGGTAAAGAATGTGATTAAAGGCTCTTTTCCTATTTCAAAAGTTTTAGTTTTCGAGGGTAATAGCTACGTATGTTGAAAAAATGAAGATATTAGACTATTTTATGATTGCAAATGGTAAAGAATGTGATTAAAGGCTCTTTTCCTATTTCAAAAGTTTTAGTTTTCGAGGGTAATAGCTACGTATGTTGAAAAAATGAAGATATTAGACTATTTTATGATTGCACATGGTAAAGAATGTGATTAAAGGCTCTTTTCCTATTTCAAAAGTTTTAGTTTTCGAGGGTAATAGCTACGTATGTTGAAAAAATGAAGATATTAGACTATTTTATGATTGCAATGGTAAAGAATGTGATTAAAGGCTCTTTTCCTATTTCAAAAGTTTTAGTTTTCGAGGGTAATAGCTACGTATGTTGAAAAAATGAAGATATTAGACTATTTTATGATTGCACATGGTAAAGAATGTGATTAAAGGCTCTTTTCCTATTTCAAAAGTTTTAGTTTTCGAGGGTAATAGCTACGTATGTTGAAAAAATGAAGATATTAGACTATTTTATGATTGCACATGGTAAAGAATGTGATTAAAGGCTCTTTTCCTATTTCAAAAGTTTTAGTTTTCGAGGGTAATAGCTACGTATGTTGAAAAAATGAAGATATTAGACTATTTTATGATTGCACATGGTAAAGAATGTGATTAAAGGCTCTTTTCCTATTTCAAAAGTTTTAGTTTTCGAGGGTAATAGCTACGTATGTTGAAAAAATGAAGATATTAGACTATTTTATGATTGCACATGGTAAAGAATGTGATTAAAGGCTCTTTTCCTATTTCAAAAGTTTTAGTTTTCGAGGGTAATAGCTACGTATGTTGAAAAAATGAAGATATTAGACTATTTTATGATTGCAAATGGTAAAGAATGTGATTAAAGGCTCTTTTCCTATTTCAAAAGTTTTAGTTTTCGAGGGTAATAGCTACGTATGTTGAAAAAATGAAGATATTAGACTATTTTATGATTGCAAATGGTAAAGAATGTGATTAAAGGCTCTTTTCCTATTTCAAAAGTTTTAGTTTTCGAGGGTAATAGCTACGTATGTTGAAAAAATGAAGATATTAGACTATTTTATGATTGCACATGGTAAAGAATGTGATTAAAGGCTCTTTTCCTATTTCAAAAGTTTTAGTTTTCGAGGGTAATAGCTACGTATGTTGAAAAAATGAAGATATTAGACTATTTTATGATTGCACATGGTAAAGAATGTGATTAAAGGCTCTTTTCCTATTTCAAAAGTTTTAGTTTTCGAGGGTAATAGCTACGTATGTTGAAAAAATGAAGATATTAGACTATTTTATGATTGCACATGGTAAAGAATGTGATTAAAGGCTCTTTTCCTATTTCAAAAGTTTTAGTTTTCGAGGGTAATAGCTACGTATTTGAAAAAATGAAGATATTAGACTATTTTATGATTGTGGTAAAGAATGTGATTAAAGGCTCTTTTCCTATTTCAAAAGTTTTAGTTTTCGAGGGTAATAGCTACGTATGTTGAAAAAATGAAGATATTAGACTATTTTATGATTGCACATGGTAAAGAATGTGATTAAAGGCTCTTTTCCTATTTCAAAAGTTTTAGTTTTCGAGGGTAATAGCTACGTATGTTGAAAAAATGAAGATATTAGACTATTTTATGATTGCACATGGTAAAGAATGTGATTAAAGGCTCTTTTCCTATTTCAAAAGTTTTAGTTTTCGACTACGTATTTGAAAAAATGAAGATATTAGACTATTTTATGATTGTGGTAAAGAATGTGATTAAAGGCTCTTTTCCTATTTCAAAAGTTTTAGTTTTCGAGGGTAATAGCTACGTATGTTGAAAAAATGAAGATATTAGACTATTTTATGATTGCACATGGTAAAGAATGTGATTAAAGGCTCTTTTCCTATTTCAAAAGTTTTAGTTTTCGAGGGTAATAGCTACGTATGTTGAAAAAATGAAGATATTAGACTATTTTATGATTGCACATGGTAAAGAATGTGATTAAAGGCTCTTTTCCTATTTCAAAAGTTTTAGTTTTCGAGGGTAATAGCTACGTATGTTGAAAAAATGAAGATATTAGACTATTTTATGATTGCACATGGTAAAGAATGTGATTAAAGGCTCTTTTCCTATTTCAAAAGTTTTAGTTTTCGAGGGTAATAGCTACGTATGTTGAAAAAATGAAGATATTAGACTATTTTATGATTGCACATGGTAAAGAATGTGATTAAAGGCTCTTTTCCTATTTCAAAAGTTTTAGTTTTCGAGGGTAATAGCTACGTATGTTGAAAAAATGAAGATATTAGACTATTTTATGATTGCACATGGTAAAGAATGTGATTAAAGGCTCTTTTCCTATTTCAAAAGTTTTAGTTTTCGAGGGTAATAGCTACGTATGTTGAAAAAATGAAGATATTAGACTATTTTATGATTGCACATGGTAAAGAATGTGATTAAAGGCTCTTTTCCTATTTCAAAAGTTTTAGTTTTCGAGGGTAATAGCTACGTATGTTGAAAAAATGAAGATATTAGACTATTTTATGATTGCACATGGTAAAGAATGTGATTAAAGGCTCTTTTCCTATTTCAAAAGTTTTAGTTTTCGAGGGTAATAGCTACGTATGTTGAAAAAATGAAGATATTAGACTATTTTATGATTGCACATGGTAAAGAATGTGATTAAAGGCTCTTTTCCTATTTCAAAAGTTTTAGTTTTCGAGGGTAATAGCTACGTATGTTGAAAAAATGAAGATATTAGACTATTTTATGATTGCAATGGTAAAGAATGTGATTAAAGGCTCTTTTCCTATTTCAAAAGTTTTAGTTTTCGAGGGTAATAGCTACGTATGTTGAAAAAATGAAGATATTAGACTATTTTATGATTGCAATGGTAAAGAATGTGATTAAAGGCTCTTTTCCTATTTCAAAAGTTTTAGTTTTCGAGGGTAATAGCTACGTATGTTGAAAAAATGAAGATATTAGACTATTTTATGATTGCACATGGTAAAGAATGTGATTAAAGGCTCTTTTCCTATTTCAAAAGTTTTAGTTTTCGAGGGTAATAGCTACGTATGTTGAAAAAATGAAGATATTAGACTATTTTATGATTGCACATGGTAAAGAATGTGATTAAAGGCTCTTTTCCTATTTCAAAAGTTTTAGTTTTCGAGGGTAATAGCTACGTATGTTGAAAAAATGAAGATATTAGACTATTTTATGATTGCAAATGGTAAAGAATGTGATTAAAGGCTCTTTTCCTATTTCAAAAGTTTTAGTTTTCGAGGGTAATAGCTACGTATGTTGAAAAAATGAAGATATTAGACTATTTTATGATTGCAATGGTAAAGAATGTGATTAAAGGCTCTTTTCCTATTTCAAAAGTTTTAGTTTTCGAGGGTAATAGCTACGTATGTTGAAAAAATGAAGATATTAGACTATTTTATGATTGCACATGGTAAAGAATGTGATTAAAGGCTCTTTTCCTATTTCAAAAGTTTTAGTTTTCGAGGGTAATAGCTACGTATGTTGAAAAAATGAAGATATTAGACTATTTTATGATTGCACATGGTAAAGAATGTGATTAAAGGCTCTTTTCCTATTTCAAAAGTTTTAGTTTTCGAGGGTAATAGCTACGTATGTTGAAAAAATGAAGATATTAGACTATTTTATGATTGCACATGGTAAAGAATGTGATTAAAGGCTCTTTTCCTATTTCAAAAGTTTTAGTTTTCGAGGGTAATAGCTACGTATGTTGAAAAAATGAAGATATTAGACTATTTTATGATTGCAAATGGTAAAGAATGTGATTAAAGGCTCTTTTCCTATTTCAAAAGTTTTAGTTTTCGAGGGTAATAGCTACGTATGTTGAAAAAATGAAGATATTAGACTATTTTATGATTGCACATGGTAAAGAATGTGATTAAAGGCTCTTTTCCTATTTCAAAAGTTTTAGTTTTCGAGGGTAATAGCTACGTATGTTGAAAAAATGAAGATATTAGACTATTTTATGATTGCACATGGTAAAGAATGTGATTAAAGGCTCTTTTCCTATTTCAAAAGTTTTAGTTTTCGAGGGTAATAGCTACGTATGTTGAAAAAATGAAGATATTAGACTATTTTATGATTGCACATGGTAAAGAATGTGATTAAAGGCTCTTTTCCTATTTCAAAAGTTTTAGTTTTCGAGGGTAATAGCTACGTATGTTGAAAAAATGAAGATATTAGACTATTTTATGATTGCAATGGTAAAGAATGTGATTAAAGGCTCTTTTCCTATTTCAAAAGTTTTAGTTTTCGAGGGTAATAGCTACGTATGTTGAAAAAATGAAGATATTAGACTATTTTATGATTGCAATGGTAAAGAATGTGATTAAAGGCTCTTTTCCTATTTCAAAAGTTTTAGTTTTCGAGGGTAATAGCTACGTATGTTGAAAAAATGAAGATATTAGACTATTTTATGATTGCAATGGTAAAGAATGTGATTAAAGGCTCTTTTCCTATTTCAAAAGTTTTAGTTTTCGAGGGTAATAGCTACGTATGTTGAAAAAATGAAGATATTAGACTATTTTATGATTGCAAATGGTAAAGAATGTGATTAAAGGCTCTTTTCCTATTTCAAAAGTTTTAGTTTTCGAGGGTAATAGCTACGTATGTTGAAAAAATGAAGATATTAGACTATTTTATGATTGCAAATGGTAAAGAATGTGATTAAAGGCTCTTTTCCTATTTCAAAAGTTTTAGTTTTCGAGGGTAATAGCTACGTATGTTGAAAAAATGAAGATATTAGACTATTTTATGATTGCACATGGTAAAGAATGTGATTAAAGGCTCTTTTCCTATTTCAAAAGTTTTAGTTTTCGAGGGTAAGAGCTACGTATGTTGAAAAAATGAAGATATTAGACTATTTTATGATTGCACATGGTAAAGAATGTGATTAAAGGCTCTTTTCCTATTTCAAAAGTTTTAGTTTTCGAGGGTAATAGCTACGTATGTTGAAAAAATGAAGATATTAGACTATTTTATGATTGCACATGGTAAAGAATGTGATTAAAGGCTCTTTTCCTATTTCAAAAGTTTTAGTTTTCGAGGGTAATAGCTACGTATGTTGAAAAAATGAAGATATTAGACTATTTTATGATTGCACATGGTAAAGAATGTGATTAAAGGCTCTTTTCCTATTTCAAAAGTTTTAGTTTTCGAGGGTAATAGCTACGTATGTTGAAAAAATGAAGATATTAGACTATGATTGCACATGGTAAAGAATGTGATTAAAGGCTCTTTTCCTATTTCAAAAGTTTTAGTTTTCGAGGGTAATAGCTACGTATGTTGAAAAAATGAAGATATTAGACTATTTTATGATTGCAATGGTAAAGAATGTGATTAAAGGCTCTTTTCCTATTTCAAAAGTTTTAGTTTTCGAGGGTAATAGCTACGTATGTTGAAAAAATGAAGATATTAGACTATTTTATGATTGCAAATGGTAAAGAATGTGATTAAAGGCTCTTTTCCTATTTCAAAAGTTTTAGTTTTCGAGGGTAATAGCTACGTATGTTGAAAAAATGAAGATATTAGACTATTTTATGATTGCACATGGTAAAGAATGTGATTAAAGGCTCTTTTCCTATTTCAAAAGTTTTAGTTTTCGAGGGTAATAGCTACGTATGTTGAAAAAATGAAGATATTAGACTATTTTATGATTGCAAATGGTAAAGAATGTGATTAAAGGCTCTTTTCCTATTTCAAAAGTTTTAGTTTTCGAGGGTAATAGCTACGTATGTTGAAAAAATGAAGATATTAGACTATTTTATGATTGCACATGGTAAAGAATGTGATTAAAGGCTCTTTTCCTATTTCAAAAGTTTTAGTTTTCGAGGGTAATAGCTACGTATGTTGAAAAAATGAAGATATTAGACTATTTTATGATTGCAAATGGTAAAGAATGTGATTAAAGGCTCTTTTCCTATTTCAAAAGTTTTAGTTTTCGAGGGTAATAGCTATTGTTGAAAAAATGAAGATATTAGACTATTTTATGATTGCAAATGGTAAAGAATGTGATTAAAGGCTCTTTTCCTATTTCAAAAGTTTTAGTTTTCGAGGGTAATAGCTACGTATGTTGAAAAAATGAAGATATTAGACTATTTTATGATTGCAAATGGTAAAGAATGTGATTAAAGGCTCTTTTCCTATTTCAAAAGTTTTAGTTTTCGAGGGTAATAGCTACGTATGTTGAAAAAATGAAGATATTAGACTATTTTATGATTGCAAATGGTAAAGAATGTGATTAAAGGCTCTTTTCCTATTTCAAAAGTTTTAGTTTTCGAGGGTAATAGCTACGTATGTTGAAAAAATGAAGATATTAGACTATTTTATGATTGCACATGGTAAAGAATGTGATTAAAGGCTCTTTTCCTATTTCAAAAGTTTTAGTTTTCGAGGGTAATAGCTACGTATGTTGAAAAAATGAAGATATTAGACTATTTTATGATTGCACATGGTAAAGAATGTGATTAAAGGCTCTTTTCCTATTTCAAAAGTTTTAGTTTTCGAGGGTAATAGCTACGTATGTTGAAAAAATGAAGATATTAGACTATTTTATGATTGCACATGGTAAAGAATGTGATTAAAGGCTCTTTTCCTATTTCAAAAGTTTTAGTTTTCGAGGGTAATAGCTACGTATGTTGAAAAAATGAAGATATTAGACTATTTTATGATTGCACATGGTAAAGAATGTGATTAAAGGCTCTTTTCCTATGTCAAAAGTTTTAGTTTTCGAGGGTAATAGCTACGTATGTTGAAAAAATGAAGATATTAGACTATTTTATGATTGCAAATGGTAAAGAATGTGATTAAAGGCTCTTTTCCTATTTCAAAAGTTTTAGTTTTCGAGGGTAATAGCTACGTATGTTGAAAAAATGAAGATATTAGACTATTTTATGATTGCAAATGGTAAAGAATGTGATTAAAGGCTCTTTTCCTATTTCAAAAGTTTTAGTTTTCGAGGGTAATAGCTATGTCTGTGGAAAAAATGAAGATATTAGACTATTTTATGATTGCAATGGTAAAGAATGTGATTAAAGGCTCTTTTCCTATTTCAAAAGTTTTAGTTTTCGAGGGTAATAGCTACGTATGTTGGAAAAAATGAAGATATTAGACTATTTTATGATTGCACATGGTAAAGAATGTGATTAAAGGCTCTTTTCCTATTTCAAAAGTTTTAGTTTTCGGGGGTAAGAGCTACGTATGTTGAAAAAATGAAGATATTAGACTATTTTATGATTGCACATGGTAAAGAATGTGATTAAAGGCTCTTTTCCTATTTCAAAAGTTTTAGTTTTCGAGGGTAATAGCTACGTATGTTGAAAAAATGAAGATATTAGACTATTTTATGATTGCAAATGGTAAAGAATGTGATTAAAGGCTCTTTTCCTATTTCAAAAGTTTTAGTTTTCGAGGGTAATAGCTACGTATGTTGAAAAAATGAAGATATTAGACAATTTTATGATTGCACATGGTAAAGAATGTGATTAAAGGCTCTTTTCCTATTTCAAAAGTTTTAGTTTTCGAGGGTAATAGCTACGTATGTTGAAAAAATGAAGATATTAGACTATTTTATGATTGCAAATGGTAAAGAATGTGATTAAAGGCTCTTTTCCTATTTCAAAAGTTTTAGTTTTCGAGGGTAATAGCTATGTCTGTGGAAAAAATGAAGATATTAGACTATTTTATGATTGCAAATGGTAAAGAATGTGATTAAAGGCTCTTTTCCTATTTCAAAAGTTTTAGTTTTCGAGGGTAATAGCTATGTATGTTGGAAAAAATGAAGATATTAGACTATTTTATGATTGCACATGGTAAAGAATGTGATTAAAGGCTCTTTTCCTATTTCAAAAGTTTTAGTTTTCGAGGGTAATAGCTACGTATGTTGAAAAAATGAAGATATTAGACTATTTTATGATTGCAAATGGTAAAGAATGTGATTAAAGGCTCTTTTCCTATTTCAAAAGTTTTAGTTTTCGGGTAATAGCTACGTATGTGAAAAAATGAAGATATTAGACTATTTTATGATTGCACATGGTAAAGAATGTGATTAAAGGCTCTTTTCCTATTTCAAAAGTTTTAGTTTTCGAGGGTAATAGCTACGTATGTTGAAAAAATGAAGATATTAGACTATTTTATGATTGCACATGGTAAAGAATGTGATTAAAGGCTCTTTTCCTATTTCAAAAGCTTTAGTTTTCGAGGGTAATAGCTACGTATGTTGAAAAAATGAAGATATTAGACAATTTTATGATTGCACCTGGTAAAGAATGTGATTAAAGGTTCTTTTCCTATTTCAAAAGTTTTAGTTTTCGGGGGTAAGTGCTACGTATGTTGAAAAAATGAAGATATTAGACAATTTTATGATTGCACCTGGTAAAGAATGTGATTAAAGGCTCTTTTCCTATTTCAAAAGTTTTAGTTTTCGAGGGTAATAGCTATGTCTGTGGAAGAATGAAGATATTAGACTATTTTATGATTGCAAATGGTAAAGAATGTGATTAAAGGCTCTTTTCCTATTTCAAAAGTTTTAGTTTTCGAGGGTAATAGCTATGTCTGTGGAAAAAATGAAGATATTAGACTATTTTATGATTGCACATGGTAAAGAATGTGATTAAAGGCTCTTTTCCTATTTCAAAAGTTTTAGTTTTCGGGGGTAAGAGCTGCGTATGTTGAAAAAATGAAGATATTAGACTATTTTATGATTGCACATGGTAAAGAATGTGATTAAAGGCTCTTTTCCTATTTCAAAAGCTTTAGTTTTCGACGGTAATAGCTACGTATGTTGAAAAAATGAAGATATTAGACTATTTTATGATTGCACATGGTAAAGAATGTGATTAAAGGCTCTTTTCCTATTTCAAAAGTTTTAGTTTTCGAGGGTAATAGCTACGTATGTTGAAAAAATGAAGATATTAGACAATTTTATGATTGCACATGGTAAAGAATGTGATTAAAGGCTCTTTTCCTATTTCAAAAGTTTTAGTTTTCGAGGGTAATAGCTACGTGTGTTAAAAAAATGAAGATATTAGACTATTTTATGATTGCAAATGGTAAAGAATGTGATAAAAGGCTCTTTTCCTATGTCAAAAGTTTTAGTATGATTGAACATGGTAAAGAATGTGATTAAAGGCTCTTTTCCTATTTCAAAAGTTTTAGTTTTCGAGGGTAATAGCTATGTATGTTGAAAAAATGGAAATATTAGACAATTTTATGATTGCAAATGGTAAAGAATGTGATTAAAGGCTCTTTTCCTATGTCAAAAGTATTAGTTTTCGAGGGTAATAGCTACGTATGTTGAAAAAATGAAGATATTACACTATTTTATGATTGAACATGGTAAAGAATGTGATTAAAGGCTCTTTTCCTATTTCAAAAGCTTTAGTTTTCGAGGGTAATAGCTACGTATGTTGAAAAAATGAAGATATTAGACAATTTTATGATTGGTAAAGAATGTGATTAAAGGCTCTTTTCCTATTTCAAAAGTTTTAGTTTTCGAGGGTAATAGCTACGTATGTTGAAAAAATGAAGATATTAGACAATTTTATGATTGCACATGGTAAAGAATGTGATTAAAGGCTATTTTCCTATTTCAAAAGTTTTAGTTTTCGAGGGTAATAGCTACGTATGTTGAAAAAATGAAGATATTAGACAATTTTATGATTGCACCTGGTAAAGAATGTGATTAAAGGTTCTTTTCCTATTTCAAAAGTTTTAGTTTTCGGGGGTAAGTGCTACGTATGTTGAAAAAATGAAGATATTAGACAATTTTATGATTGCACCTGGTAAAGAATGTGATTAAAGGCTCTTTTCCTATTTCAAAAGTTTTAGTTTTCGAGGGTAATAGCTATGTCTGTGGAAGAATGAAGATATTAGACTATTTTATGATTGCAAATGGTAAAGAATGTGATTAAAGGCTCTTTTCCTATTTCAAAAGTTTTAGTTTTCGAGGGTAATAGCTATGTCTGTGGAAAAAATGAAGATATTAGACTATTTTATGATTGCACATGGTAAAGAATGTGATTAAAGGCTCTTTTCCTATTTCAAAAGTTTTAGTTTTCGGGGGTAAGAGCTGCGTATGTTGAAAAAATGAAGATATTAGACTATTTTATGATTGCACATGGTAAAGAATGTGATTAAAGGCTCTTTTCCTATTTCAAAAGTTTTAGTTTTCGAGGGTAATAGCTACGTATGTTGAAAAAATGAAGATATTAGACAATTTTATGATTGCACATGGTAAAGAATGTGATTAAAGGCTCTTTTCCTATTTCAAAAGTTTTAGTTTTCGAGGGTAATAGCTACGTGTGTTGAAAAAATGAAGATATTAGACTATTTTATGATTGCAAATGGTAAAGAATGTGATAAAAGGCTCTTTTCCTATGTCAAAAGTTTTAGTATGATTGAACATGGTAAAGAATGTGATTAAAGGCTCTTTTCCTATTTCAAAAGTTTTAGTTTTCGAGGGTAATAGCTATGTATGTTGAAAAAATGGAAATATTAGACAATTTTATGATTGCAAATGGTAAAGAATGTGATTAAAGGCTCTTTTCCTATGTCAAAAGTATTAGTTTTCGAGGGTAATAGCTACGTATGTTGAAAAAATGAAGATATTACACTATTTTATGATTGAACATGGTAAAGAATGTGATTAAAGGCTCTTTTCCTATTTCAAAAGCTTTAGTTTTCGAGGGTAATAGCTACGTATGTTGAAAAAATGAAGATATTAGACAATTTTATGATTGGTAAAGAATGTGATTAAAGGCTCTTTTCCTATTTCAAAAGTTTTAGTTTTCGAGGGTAATAGCTACGTATGTTGAAAAAATGAAGATATTAGACTATTTTATGATTGCAAATGGTAAAGAATGTGATTAAAGGCTCTTTTCCTATGTCAAAAGTTTTAGTTTTCGAGGGTAATAGCTACGTATGTTGAAAAAATGAAGATATTAGACTATTTTATGATTGCAAATGGTAAAGAATGTGATTAAAGGCTCTTTTCCTATTTCAAAAGTTTTAGTTTTAGAGGGTAATAGCTTTGTCTGGGGAAAAAATGAAGATATCAGACTATTTTATGATTGCACATGGTAAAGAATGTGATTAAAGGCTCTTTTCCTATGTCAAAAGTTTTAGTTTTCGAGGGTAATAGCTACGTATGTTGAAAAAATGAAGATATTAGACTATTTTATGATTCCAAATGGTAAAGAATATGATTAAAGGCTCTTTTCCTATTTCAAAAGTTTTAGTTTTCGAGGGTAATAGCTACGTATGTTGAAAAAATGAAGATATAAGACTATTTTATGATTGCAAATGGTAAAGAATGTGATTAAAGGCTCTTTTCCTATGTCAAAAGTTTTAGTTTTCGGGGGTAAAAGCTATGTCTGTGGAAAAAATGAAGATATTAGACTATTTTATAATTGCACATGGTAAAGAATGTGATTAAAGGCTCTTTTCCTATTTCAAAAGTTTTAGTTTTTGAGGGTAATAGCTACGTATGTTGAAAAAATGAAGATATTAGACTATTTTATGATTGCACATGGTAAAGAATGTGATTAAAGGCTCTTTTCCTATTTCAAAAGTTTTAGTTTTTGGGGGTAAGGGCTACGTATGTTGAAAAAATGAAGATATTAGACTATTTTATTATTGCACATGGTAAAGAATGTGATTAAAGGCTCTTTTCCTATTTCAAAAGCTTTAGTTTTCGAGGGTAATAGCTACGTATGTTGAAAAAATGAAGATATTAGACTATTTTATGATTGCAAATGGTAAAGAATGTGATTAAAGGCTCTTTTCCTATTTCAAAAGTTTTAGTTTTCGAGGGTAATAGCTATGTATGTTGAAAAAATGAAGATATTAGACAATTTTATGATTGCACCTGGTAAAGAATGTGATTAAATGCTCTTTTCCTATTTCAAAAGTTTTAGTTTTCGAGGGTAATAGCTACGTATGTTGAAAAAATGAAGATATTAGACTGTTTTATGATTGCAAATGGTAAAGAATGTGATTAAAGGCTCTTTTCCTATTTCAAAAGTTTTAGTTTTCTAGGGTAATAGCTATGTCTGTGGAAAAATGAAGATATTAGACTATTTTATGATTGCAAATGGTAAAGAATGTGATTAAAGGCTCTTTTCCTATTTCAAAAGTTTTAGTTGTCGAGGGTAATAGCTATGTCTGTGGAAAAAATGAAGATATTAGACTATTTTATGATTGCACATGGTAAAGAATGTGATTAAAGGCTCTTTTCCTATTTCAAAATTTTTAGTTTTCGGGGGTAAGACCTACGTATGTTGAAAAAATGAAGATATTAGACTATTTTATGATTGCACATGGTAAAGAATGTGATTAAAGGTTCTTTTCCTATTTCAAAAGTTTTAGTTTTCGGGGGTAAGAGCTACGTATGTTGAAAAAATGAAGATATTAGACTATTTTATGATTGCACATGGTAAAGAATGTGATTAAAGGCTCTTTTCCTATTTCAAAAGTTTTAGTTTTCGAGGGTAATAGCTACGTATGTTGAAAAAATGAAGATATTAGACTATTTTATGATTGCACATGGTAAAGAATGTGATTAAAGGCTCTTTTCCTATTTCAAAAGCTTTAGTTTTCGAGGGTAATAGCTACGTATGTTGAAAAAATGAAGATATTAGACAATTTTATGATTGCACCTGGTAAAGAATGTGATTAAAGGTTCTTTTCCTATTTCAAAAGTTTTAGTTTTCGGGGGTAAGTGCTACGTATGTTGAAAAAATGAAGATATTAGACAATTTTATGATTGCACCTGGTAAAGAATGTGATTAAAGGCTCTTTTCCTATTTCAAAAGTTTTAGTTTTCGAGGGTAATAGCTATGTCTGTGGAAGAATGAAGATATTAGACTATTTTATGATTGCAAATGGTAAAGAATGTGATTAAAGGCTCTTTTCCTATTTCAAAAGTTTTAGTTTTCGAGGGTAATAGCTATGTCTGTGGAAAAAATGAAGATATTAGACTATTTTATGATTGCACATGGTAAAGAATGTGATTAAAGGCTCTTTTCCTATTTCAAAAGTTTTAGTTTTCGGGGGTAAGAGCTGCGTATGTTGAAAAAATGAAGATATTAGACTATTTTATGATTGCACATGGTAAAGAATGTGATTAAAGGCTCTTTTCCTATTTCAAAAGCTTTAGTTTTCGACGGTAATAGCTACGTATGTTGAAAAAATGAAGATATTAGACTATTTTATGATTGCACATGGTAAAGAATGTGATTAAAGGCTCTTTTCCTATTTCAAAAGTTTTAGTTTTCGAGGGTAATAGCTACGTATGTTGAAAAAATGAAGATATTAGACAATTTTATGATTGCACATGGTAAAGAATGTGATTAAAGGCTCTTTTCCTATTTCAAAAGTTTTAGTTTTCGAGGGTAATAGCTACGTGTGTTAAAAAAATGAAGATATTAGACTATTTATGATTGCAAATGGTAAAGAATGTGATAAAAGGCTCTTTTCCTATGTCAAAAGTTTTAGTATGATTGAACATGGTAAAGAATGTGATTAAAGGCTCTTTTCCTATTTCAAAAGTTTTAGTTTTCGAGGGTAATAGCTATGTATGTTGAAAAAATGGAAATATTAGACAATTTTATGATTGCAAATGGTAAAGAATGTGATTAAAGGCTCTTTTCCTATGTCAAAAGTATTAGTTTTCGAGGGTAATAGCTACGTATGTTGAAAAAATGAAGATATTACACTATTTTATGATTGAACATGGTAAAGAATGTGATT